>NC_056562.1:558925-645607 GCF_013358625.1 Macadamia integrifolia | reverse complement strand
AGAGAGAGAGTATATATATATTTTTCATCTTCTTCTCCCCCAAATTTCCGCCTCCTTCTTCCCATCTTTTTTCTCCACCTAATTCTTCTGTAACAATCATACGAATCTACTATTTGTTTCATTTCTTTCTCATAACTTCATTAGTTCATCCTAAGATATGGGAGATATCAAGCCTTGATGGATAATTTGAGGTTCCAGGGGACTAGGACAGATTCATATCGCCGTATCCATCAATCTTTTTTTATATTGTTGCTTTAATTGTGAAAAATTAGTGCGTCTTAGTGCAATATGGGTCTTGTGAACCCAAGCAAAAGGATAGTGAAAACTTTTTGTGATCAATTTATTTATTTATTTTGTTGTAGTTGTAATCTTGCTTTTACTGTTTTGGGGCCTAATATATTTCATGAGTAGAAATTAGATTACAATAACCATTGCTTCCATCGCTCAATGACAATTTTTTCATTGTTTTTTACTTTGTTGTATAAAGTAATTTGCTCTTAACCAGTATACAAATCAAGTTAATAACTTGATAAATAAAAAATATACAATAAAATAAAAAAATAATATCCAAATTTTTTGCCAGACTTTTATTTTGTTAATCAAATAATTCTCGAAGTCGAATCCGACTCCGATTTTTATTTTATCCGCTTTTTTGACCGAATCCTTAAATTAACCAATCGAATTATTTCGAATAATTCTCCGCCCGAATAATTCCTGAATCCGAATTTGCTAACTATGGACATGAACTCATAGATAAGTGCTCTTTTGGAGCCCAAAACAAAATCCCAGAAAAGTGACAATATTAATATGGGAAGTCCTACTAATGCTTGCAACTTCATTGATAAATTCTTCTCCATCACCTTCAGAGTCATTTAGGACTTTCACCACCATAGCCACCTTGACTAACTTTTTCTTTAAGTGAATTCGTCATTTTCTTGATATCTGAATAACTATATTTTTTGGGTGCAAGGGATCCATAATTCCTTAGAAAAGCCTCAATATTTTGAGAGTTTCTTGTTCTTTTCTTCCAAAATGAAATCAATCCCTTCGGTGATGATTTCCTCCTCATAAGAATTGCTAGTAATATAATTGCAAATATAATGCTCGATACAATAGCTGTAAGAAAAAATTATAATAATAAAATAGATAATCAAAGTCACTTAGAGAAGAAATGATGGTAATTTATACAAATCTTCACATTTTGTTTCAAAAATAGGAAATGCAATGCTGACAAATATTACGTATTTCAAGCTTCTTTCTCCATTTTAGAGGGATCCTGGCTGCCACAAAATGATGAGAACAAACATATTGTTAATTTAAATAACATTGAACTTAGTTGGGTAAACTCGGATCCGGCTCCTCTCTAGCGCATGAGCTTCCCTCAGACATGTTACACAAAACATGGACACACAGCCCAAGATCGACAGAGGATCCCCATCCGGTAAACTTTGTTATTTTAATAATAATCAATCTGACCAGTGATAAAAAAATTAAATAAAAGAGAGAAAAAAAATTTTTGTTGAGAACTACCCTTTCAAGATTTTTTTTTTTTTTTTTTTTTTTTTGCCTTTCCAATATAAATAGGCAAAATGGTAGCGGTACTTGCAGAAAAATAGGAATGCGGAACGTCTGGGGCCCGGTGAATGTTGGCATAAGTGATATGATTGACACGTGTTAAATATGTTAATCCTGCTAACAGAGTTGTAAATAGTTACAACTCTTATTATTAATATTTAAATAAATAAATAATAAAAATCCCAATATAAGCGGACTCCTCCTTTGATTCCGCTTAGAAATCTCGATCCTCTCTCTCTCTCTCTCTCCTTGCTTCTTCTTCAAGGCCCTTCCTTCTTTCTTCTTCCTTTTTCAACGCTTTCCAGTATAGTTGAAGTTTTGTTTATCAATCTCACTGGAGATTTGCATCCATGGTAAATTCTCATAGGTTAATAATATCTACCCAGGAAGTAATAATAAAATCCTAGATATTCAAGAGCTTTGTTTACTTTATAAATTCAAATTTGTCCTCTGCCATACATGCAAACTTTACTGTCCAAATCTCTTCTCTGATGATTAATATGTAAACATGGTATTTGGATATGTGTGACCAAGTTTCTCATATGCTTAGTGCCTGAAAATAGTTATGTTGATTTTTTTCTTATCGCATCCTATTTTGAGAGCAAAGCAAGAGAGAGAGAGAGAGAGAGAGAGAGAGAGAGAGAGAGAGAGAGAGAGAGAGAATTGAGATTTCCCATCGAAGGAGGAGTTCGCTTATAATGGATTTTTATTTTTTATTTTTTTTATTTATATAAAAAAAATTAGACAAGTTAAGTAACCACGTCCGTCATTTCTCCACCCTAAAAACTAGGAATCAATTACAATTTAAAAAACTAATAAATGGTTTAGATTAATCTAATATTAAATGGACGGTTAATATTAAAAGAAAGTGAAAATAAGATTACAATACGTACGTAATGCTACCACTCAGCCCATATAAATATACTGAAATGAGAATATGAGAAGGGGACATTAATACCTGTGCAGATTTGGCCATGGTATCCATTGGGGCAAAGGCACAAGAACTGTTTGTTGAAATATCCACAGCGGCCACCGCTTGCTTCGCATCGATTGCAATTAATATTCTCAATCCATTCTAACAGAAACCCTCTACTCATCAAACTCGAGTAGTTCATCCCTTGTAAATCTCCCAAACTCAGACCATTCGTGTATACCGGCGCACTCACTGTGGACTTGCAGGTCTGAAGAGTATAATTCAGGTCCGGCAATTCCAAATCGTGTTCAAACAAGACATACGAGCGATTCCCAGTAACACTGCTCGAACAATTAAGCTGGAATGATTGATAACCCAAGAGGACAGATCTTGTGCAGTTATAGAAGAAGAAGAGATTAACGGGTATGTGGTCGAACTCGAAAGGAGTGTTCTTGATGGTGAAATTTTGCAGAGGAACAGAGCAACTATTCGACTCTTCTTCGGTGTTCACCACCTGAAGCGAATGGTTAGCATAGGAGATGTCTTTGATGAGAGGTAATAGACTTCAGAAATCAAAAGGGCTGGTTGGTTTTGGTTCTCCAAGCAGGTTACCTCGTAGTCTGGGTGGCCGCAGTAGTTATGCTGCGAGAGAGGAATCCAGAAAGGATAACTTACAATTGGACCATGGCCGCACCTCCTAGGTTCGCAAGCTTCGAATTTTGGGTCTACTGATTTGGCTTCTTGGATTCTGGCAATGAAGGGAGGAGGATGAGAAGGAAGAAGAGGGTGGTGTTCATCAATTCAGGGAAGGGGTCCCTGAAAGAGTAACTCATTTGGTAACAAGGAAATGATGAGATAGAGGAATCCAGGAGAGTGGGAGAGGGAGATGACCAAGCAGGATGAGAGGAGGAATATCATTAAGAAAAATATGCTAAAAGCAAATGCATCAGCTTATAGTTTGAACACTGAGAGATCTCTTACGTAGTCAAAAACCCTTTCAGCGACGACAATAGTCTAGCGCAGTTGGTGAAGTTAGAGTGCACTAACTCTACACTCATTAGGAGGTCTCGAATTCTAGCTTCCTTTTTATTACCTTCTTTTCCGTCAATCACGGGGACCTCACAATCCACTTCCAAAAGTCCTTTCTTGTGGTGGAACCTAGCATTCACCATATGAGAAGTGATTATCCTTAAAACAAAAGAAGACATCTGGAATTGTTGACCTATCCCACAAAGGAAAAGTCCAAGTATAATAGTCTGTTAAGTTTGTCTGGAATTCTTGACCCGTTTTGAAGATTGATCCGATCTGACATATTTTGTCAGTGACCTAAATGAGAAGTTTTCTAAGATCTGTGATGGAAACAGAGGGGTTGGGCCGATAGGCCCAAGCTCGAAGCCCATCATTGATCTCGTAAGGGGGTGAGGGGGCTACGCCCCAGTAGTATGGTTCGATTGGATCGACCGCGACCCGATGGGTCAACCTGCTACTTGAAATATATATAATGTATTGTTGCTTGTTAAGAAAGTCATTCTATTTTTGGGGTTTTTCGAGCTAGGGTTTCAGGACTAATTTTCTCGCCGCTACTTGGGTGTAATCTCTCTTTTGCGTAGTGAAACATCTTCTTCTTCACCCGAGGACGTAGCACACCACCCTGGTGTGTGAACCTCGTTAAATCTCTGTGTCGTGAGGATCTATTGTCTCTTTATTTTTCATGTTTCTTGATGTTTGATCTAACATAGTCTCCGTCTCATAAGACAGTGGGGGTAAAAATGATTGATTGTGATCAGTGATCGAGAAATATGCTAAGTCTTTTGAGTCTTTGACAACCACTCTCTCAGGATCAAATCTTCCTCATTTAATCATGATCGATCTAACCATTTTCCTTAGGAAAAAATTGAAAAGAGATTTCAACAGTAGTCTGAAAAAACTAATGTTGCGAAAAA
Source organism: Macadamia integrifolia (assembly GCF_013358625.1). Lineage (NCBI taxonomy): Eukaryota > Viridiplantae > Streptophyta > Magnoliopsida > Proteales > Proteaceae > Macadamia > Macadamia integrifolia. The sequence continues at coordinate 641,176 of NC_056562.1, read as the reverse complement.
AAATCTGTTTAAAAAGAAGAATAAGCACAACGTTGGTGCTGTGCAAAAGGACTTGAAAAATATAGAGTGTTGAAGTTCTAGAAGATCATAAATTTGGAGAATTTGCTTCTATATGGAAACGAACATAAGTTGAGAGAGTTTGCTTCTACACGGAAATGAAGCCCTTTGAGAACAAATATTGGACCGGAAGAAAAAAAGGGGAAAAAGTAAGGTCCAAGCACAAATAGCATGAAAAAGAAATCTGATTTCAATAAAACTTGATCTGAATTGTAGTTTAGATCCAAGTAGGTTCAATGAGGGCAACAACACCCTTTGGGGGGATGGTTTCTCTATCTGATTTCTCACTTGAAGAAAGATAGCTAGCCATTGTGATTAGCATAAAATACGAGATTATGAGAGACTTCTTTTTTCAGTAAACTAAATGACTTTCGTTTTCCCCTTAGTGGTAGGGGCCCTCTATACAGTGCAGAAAAACCTTAACCACTTTCATATGGAGAATGAACGAACTTCGTGGAAACTATCAACTCTAGCTAACAAAATACTTGTAATAGGAGATGGGCTACAGCAACTGTAGGGGATTTTGCTGCAATGGAAAAAAGAGTTGGTGATGCTTAACTGAAAAGCTCTCAGAAATCTCTCACTAACTGTAAAACTTGTGTCTGGATTTAAGGGAGTCAGCCGGTATGAAATTTGATACAATTTACTGAGAGTGGATACTGAAATCGTATCGTAACTAAAAAATTCCTATATTTCAATATCAATGCTGTATTAATTCGATATGATTTTTATTCAATATAAATACAATTTTGATACGATTTCCATTTGATACTTTTGGCACTTTTTCGCTTTTCATGTATATTTTGACATGGGTAAGATTAGATAGTGAGATGCAAATTAGGAATTTTGAATTACCCAACAAAAAAGAGGAGTGGATCAGAATTTACCTTAATGGGAGAATCAGAATTGTAACTTTGGGATAAGGGAGTGAGTAAATCTAGTCTTTCGTAAGAAACTAAGAACACAGTTTAAAAAATTAGAGACATAAATACCTGAGTCAGTTTCCCTTTCTTCTTCATGGTTAGCAAAAATTGGGAATCAGATCAGTGAATTGGCCGATTTGGATTGAAAACAGCTTTGACATCCAAATTCAGGCCAATTGATGGCAAGAAACTCTAGAATTGGTGAATTTCTCAGATTATAGGGTTCTTAGGACCAATTCCAGCTGATTCCAACCCGATTCAGATTGGAATTACCAAAAACTGATTCGATCCCCGATTCCAAGTTTTAAAACCTGGAGGGATATGAAGTAAGAAATGGTGCTCATTATTAACAAGAAATATGGGCTACGATAGACTGACCTCCTCCAGCCCAATGTGTGTCCGGTCCAGCCTATCCTAATTCCTAAATGTAATGTATGTATAAAGATTTTAAGGGATGAACACCAACTTCAAAGTGCATTAGTGTTACATATCTAATGGGCTTAGCATATGTATTCCTGAGCCTAAACATGTCTAGAGGACATGTAACGCCATATGTGGGCATCTACCAAGCCCATATTTGTGTAAGGACCATATTTGCCTCTTTTTTTTTTCCTAATAATGTGTTCTATTTTTTTTTAAAGAAGTGAAAAACACTAAACACCCCATGTGAATGTCTCTAATGAGTTAAGAAGAGTTGAACTCAGAATCACACACTTTCTGAGGTAAATGTCCCTTGCTAACTCAACTACCCCTTGGGATTCATATTTAAGTTTTCTAGCTTATTAGCTTTTTGTATTTTTAGGATTAGCAATAGTGTTGTCTAGTCTAACGAAGAAGGTATATTGATTTCATGTAAGACATTGTAACCACAATCCCATCTTTGGCTACATGAACTTATTGTTCAGTGAACATGTGGGATTCTATTGCCTCTTCCACTTGGAGATCCATATGGAGATGTCAATCTTTGCCTAAAATTAAGTCTTTCTTATGGCGTGCATGTGCTGGAGCTTTAGCTACTGGAGATAGTCTTTGTAAAAGGAGAATCCAAGGTGATCCCCATTGCCCGCGTTGTGGTACACTGCCAGAATCTATTGACCATGTACTGCTCCATTGCCCTTTTGCTAAAGTGGTTTGATTTGGGTGTCCCTTATCCATTAGACTTCCTCAAATATCAGATTTCTCTATTCCAGAATGGATTGAAGGATGGTGTAGGCCCCAAAACATGGATAAGACGCAATGGAGGGAAGCAGTGAGCCTTAGTTCTTTCATTGCTTGGACAATCTGGAAAGCTAGAAATGATACTGTCTTTGGCAGGAAAAAATGAGATCCAGGTGAGGTCATATCAGTGGCGTCTCAAGCTTTTCATGAATTTTGTTCTGTTATAGACTGCCCTCAAAACAACATTTCACAGGCACAACATAGAGAAGACCAAATGGGCTCCTCCTACTACTCTTTCCATAAAGGTAAATTGTGATGCGTCTTGGAGCCTAGATCTTAGTAAATGTGGGTTGGGTATTGTGATTAGAGACTCTAGCACTTCAGTTCTCTTGGCGGTGTCTGAAGTTTCAAGTTTTGAAAGCATCTTGGAAGGGGAAGCCCTTGCAGTGTGCAGCAGACTTTTAGAGGCAATCTCCTGGGGAGTTGAAGCTCTTCAAGTGGAGTCCGACTCAAGGAGGTCATCAATTATATACAGAGATCGACCAACAAAGCTCCTTTAGCCATTCGGCCTATTCTCTCAGTTATCATTCACCTCTCTACTTGGTTCAATGATTGTATTTTCTCCTTTATTCCTAGGGATTCCAATCATGTAGCAGATTCCTCAGCTTGAAAGGCACTATCAAATTCGTGTAAGATAGTCTGATCAAATTCCACTCCGTGGTTAATGGAGAGTTGTAACTCCCCAACCCCCATGTGCCCCACACGAAATCAATAGATTCTTTTTCACCAAAAAAAAAAAAAAAACTTATTGTTCAGTATGTCTTAGGCTATATACATGATTGGTTTTTTATAAACTATTTTCTTACCAAAAAAAAAAATTGCCACGTGGAAAAAAATGCTTCCTTTATAGGAAACTCCACCTAATTTTATTTTTCTGGACTATTATTCTTTCTATTTTTAATAAAGCAATTGACTCGGATCATTTTGTGGTTATTTAGTAAACATTGATGAAGAATGCGAGGGAATAGATATGAACCCTGACCGTGAGGTCAACTTAAAATGTATAATAACTTGAATTAATTAAGACCACATGTTCATTAACTCTTTTGCAATTACATGTGCTAATGACTAGTAATACAAGGAAATGGATCGGGCTACTCCATCACGCGATAAGACGTGTAGCGTATATCCAATGACTAGGTAGCTCAGGCATATAGTCTAAGGCACTCAAATGCAATCCAAACCATTTCTGATCGTTGGATGCATGTTACATGACGTGTCACACAATAGAGGATTCCAATCCTAAGGACATATTATACTCTATAGTGTGCATTCCCTATGTATGTACGCCCTATTCACTCTTAACATGATTGTGTAATTAATTAAGCAATATTTCAATTTACTTTATTTTGGGACCAAATCCCTTTTGATTGAAAAGGAAAATAAAGATTAAATCTAAAAATTAGATTACCCAAATATGTAACCTACAATCATAGTTACAGATTTTTTATTTTTTCTTAAATTGATTTCCCTTCCCTTCCCAATCTCCCCCCCCCCCCCCAACACACACACACAACTAACTGTAGCAATGAAACAGTCTTCAGAGAAACCAACTGCAATTTGGAAGCCAATAGTGACAGGATCGATCTTCCTGCACACACAAACACCCAAAAAAAGAAAGATTTTAAGAATTTATGCTCTAAAATGATATATGATCTATATCCATGTAATGAAATAATTGTATTATTAACAACATCTAGAATTACTTACATATTAATAAGGTGGTAGGGAAGGTAATAGGGGAGGTAGGGGAGGTCGACCGTGTGTGTCAGGCTTAGCCATGTGGGGTACCCCAACATTATGCTGTGGAGGAGTAGGAGATCTAGTACTCCCTTGTCGCATCACCTCTTCCTTTGCTTCTGCAAATGACCAGATGGTACACAATAACAGTGAAAAAGGCCAACCCACAACTTACAAACTTTTTTGAGGGCGTAATTAAAAGTTATATAAAAAATAGAAACAAAACAAAACAAATCCTATAAGAAATTATTCATGATTGGCTTAATAATGGGTTCCGAAGTAATTTGATTAACAGGAAGGAATTAAGGTAACTATAATTAATTAAAGTGGATCCTCACCGGCCAAGACCAATCCTGACAGTATCTGTGCAGAGAAGATGGCAATGACAAACACAACCAGAATAAAGGACCGAACAGTAAGAGAGAGTCTCGTCATCTCTCTCTATCTCTATCTCTATCTCTATCTCTATCTCTTTCTTGTGGGATCTTAAGCTTCACCTGATATTTATGTCAACTCCAAAGCATATCCTCCTTCCGCCTGGCTTCCATCTTGAGAGATTTGACTTTTTCCAAGTAATGCGGAAAGTCCATCATCAGCTTCTCTCTCTCTCTCTCTCTCTCTCTCTATCTAGTATCTTAACTCTTAAGCATAACTCTCCTTCCGCCTGGCTTCCATCTGGGAGAGATTGACTTTATTCATTTTTTTTTCTAGCATCCCAAGGTGAGGGGTTGAAATCGTCTGCAATTTCGATTTAGTACAATTCCATACAATATCACCTTTAGGCGATGACACGTGTATTGATACCAATACAATGATCCAGATTTTGTACAACTAATAAAACATTAAATAAGTGAAGAGACATTTAAATCAGATCTGGACCATTGCATTGGTATCAATACACGTGTCACCCCCTAAAGGTGGTATTTCACGGAATTGTACGAGATCGGAATTGCAGACGATTTTTTTCCTGAGGTGAAGAGCTTAGAAATTCTCTTCGTGAGAGACACTTTCCACAATATTAGGGCAAATGTTTGGAAGGACAGCTAGCGTTTCCTACACCCCATCAAATGGGTTATTATTATTATTTTTAAAAAATAAAGTAAAAACCCATGCAACCAATGAATCCCTTTCTTTAATATTATTCTTTTTTGTTTCAATAGTATGACAAACATTTCAGTGTCTATCTCTCTCCTTTTTACTTCTTAAGGGATGAGAGAGATTAAACACATGGAAACAGCAGCATGGCCCACACTCCCTGATAGAGTTCTTTCTCCCTTAAAAAAAATTATTAAGATTACTTAGCAAATGAATGACAAATAGCATGTAATTCTTATATTAATTTTAGGGAAAGACTGAACATGAGGCATAGGCAACACCTCCTCACATATAATATTTTATTATTTTCTTCTTCCACCAAAAGAATAAATATAAAATACCATATGAGCTGTGAAGAGGCATTGTGTACGTCTTTTGTTTAGAGAACTCTTTCCCTTAATTTTATAATTTGGTGACACTAGTAAACTCTTGTTGGACACTCCATTCAACTTGTATTCATTTTTTCAGTTTTCAGTAACCACCATATTAAAAAAAGAGTTAACAATATAGAAGGACAAATTCTGACTTGATGTATTACGCATCCAAGATCCAATCCAATGTGCTCTGTGATAACTTTTTATGGTCGTGTAGACAGTCAATATGTTGATTATTATATAAAAATAAAAAGAAAAATATTATTGTAACCAAAGCGGTGAATTAAGGAATTGTAGTTTTACTTTTTTGTCTTTTAAGAAAACAATTTTTTTTTTCCAGTGAGAATAAATACTGTCATTTCACATAAATAATGGACTAAATACTGCATTAAAAAAATTTCAACTTTTTAAACCCTCTTTTATCCTTCATCAAATAATACATTAAATTATGGACTTCGGCCAATTGGGAGAATGTTTTAAGACCCTAAGATGGTGGTTAAACTCTTCATGCCTGGTGGAGAAAAACTTTCTTTTTTATATATATTTGTTAAATTCTTCCAAATTCTGCAATTTAGATCGTATGTTCATAAATATTAAATTCTCTCTTTCCTTCTCTCCATTTTATAGAAATTCTATAACTATAACTACAACTATAACTATAACTATAGCTATAACTTGTATATATATATATATATATATATAGGGAAAAGGTTGGGTATGCTACCGATATCAAGTATGCTAGCACCCATTGTGTCTATCTCTCTCTTTCCTTTTTCTGAAATGACCCTCATATCCTTCCTGAATGATACTCCATTATGTGTTCCTATTAATGCTATCTGCTAACATACTTGATATCGGCGGCATACCTATCCCTCTCCCATATATATATATATATATATATAATCCACATGCAACTCATCACTTTTGTTTTTAATAGTATATGCAACTCATCACTTGTGCAAAAACCTAGTCAGTGTATAAATAAGTCAATGGATGTGTTGTGATGTAATAATTAGCTTTTCAATAAAATCCCAAAAAAAGACTTCCTTAACTTATTACTAACTTAATTTGAGAGATTTTTTGTTTTTCATAACCACTTAATTTGAGGGGATGATAGGCACGAATAGTAGTAGGGATAAAAGTGGTAGGACATAAGGTAAATTCATGCTTAAAAGTTAGTTATTAAAGAGAAGGTATGTACATCAGTCTTTGTAAGCCTTCACATCTAATGTGAGATTATTGCTTTTTTGTGAAACATCAGCAACGATAACTGCCTTAGCTCATTTATTAGATGTCTTGTTACATGATAAAAACAAATTTTTTGTTTTGCTCAGGGCTTTACATCCTCTTATTGACATCATATTAACAGTTCATCATGTAAAAGCTGTAGAAGTTCTACTCAAATGGATATCTTAGTAGTAAAAATTTTATATTTATCGAAGGTTCAATTAGGTTATGTTTGGGAGCCAAGAAAGGAAAAAATGAGAGAGACACACACACATTAACTCACAATTGGTGTCATCATGATTTTTTTTTTTTGGTAACAAACAAATTTACTAATGGCGATAACGCGTGTACAACCATTAGCTTCAGACTCGCAAAACCTGAGAAGCCAATGAATAGAATGTGACCAATCTGTCAAACACATGATAGACATGACCTTTTATGCTAGAGCATCTACAATACTATTAAGAACCCTTAGAATACAAGTGAAAGAAATGAAAACAATTAAAAAACACTATGGACTTTTGTTATCAAACAAGAGATATAGGGATGGATTTTATAAATGTATATGTTTAATTTTTATGTAACAATCAACGTAAACAATAGTGTAAACATTTAGTTATTATGTAATAATTTTTTTTTTGGTACAAGTTACTATGTAATAATTAAACGTAGTATAAACACTAATACAATTTTTTTAGTATAATAGACCACAGTGGATCTTAGGTAGGCAATACATTAAATCAGATTTTTTCCTTCAACGTCATTAATTCCTTTTAATATGGTGGTCATCTAAAAGTTAACAACGAAGACCTCCTGATGTTAGAGAATTATTAACTAGCTTGATGACCGGCCAAGTCATTCAATATAAGTCCTTGATGCTACATTAGTCATTTCTCTTTTAAAACAACTTTTTTAATAGAGAGGTACAGAATATGTGTAAAGTTTGTCTTAAATTCTTGATCCGTTTTGAAAATTGACCCGCTCTGACATATTTTAGTGGCGACCCAAATGAAAAGTTTTTGAGATCTGTGATGGAAGTAGAAAAGTTGGGCCGATAAAGTATTATCATCTTGTTGAGCAAGTCATTATAATTTGGGGATTTTTCAACCTAGGGTTTCAGGGCAAGCTTTCTCGCCGTTGCTTGGGTTTAATCTCTATTCTGCATAATGAAACATCTTCTTCTTTACCCGAGGAAGTAGCAAAGCACATCTGTACGTGAACCTCGTTAAATCTTTGTGTCTTGTACAGATCTATTTTGATTTATTTTCTTATTTCTTGGTGTTTACTCTAACAAAATGCACTAAGAAATGAAAATGATTTGTGTCATATAAAATGTGTTGGTTATACTATTGAAACAAGAAGGAAAGGGGTTCTTTGGGCTAGTAGTGTTTCTTATACTCCTTTGCATGAGATTTTTTTTATTAGATTTTTTAAACCTGACATACCAATATGATCCCCACCCCCACCTTAATATGTAACTTCAATTCTCCTTCTTTTTTGTAACATTTTTTTTTATTATTATTAAATCCTTTTACATGCCTATTCCCAGATATTCATGTACTTTCTTTCTTTCTTTCTTTTTCAAGAGTTTTATGCTAATTTTTCTTTTATGAAAAGAATTTGATTGAAATAAATTAGGGTAATTTACAGCGCCACCCCTAGAGAATGCCAATATTATAGGAACACCACTTCTCTTTCATCAAATTAGACTCAGACCCCCTATCGGCAGTCTCCATTAAGGAATATACCTTATATGCTGATGTCAGCTACTATATTTTACTTTAAATACCAAAATGCCCTTTCTAAATGTGAAGTACCTAAAATGCCCATGTAATAAGTACCATCCTCAACTCGATAATTACTATACCTTCCAAATCGAACACCAGAGACCACGGTGGCCGCGGCAGCGGTGAGCAACAGGAACACCCTTTTGAATAAAACATAAACAGGTGTCAACGGAAGGAGGGCATCGCTGGAGCATATTCGACGGCGTGAAAGCCCTCCCTTCCAGCCCCAAAGCCCTCATGGCCTTATGCCCCTTTAACCTTTGGTTGTGAAGATGGACAAACTAGTATTACTATTCGCCACCTGAGTATACAACAAAAGACTTCTCCTCTCATCATCTTATGGGTGTGTATATCTATTATCTGGGAGCAGGTCTTCCTGAAACTGATAGAAGAATCAATCAGTGAAGCCACCTTACAGAAGTCTATGCAAAGAATATGAAATCAAAAGTACTTCCAAAAATGAGCTTAGGCCATGAGAGCACATGCATTCAGTTACTGCCCACTTAAAGTGCAGCTTCAAATGTTTGATGCAACACCTTGCACTAGAGACAGAGAACAGCGGCGGTAAAGCTTGAACTCTCTCCCCTTCTCTAAAATTTTTCGGCTACAAGAGTAGAGCAGAGCACTGATGCCTCTTCTCTGTTTCTTCGATGCCAGTATCGTACTGTAAGACATCCATCTCTTTCCTCTGGTTTGGTGGGGACAAATTGAATCATCGACCCTATTTTGAAATGTGATCTAGTTAGCATCTCATGTTGCATTGGTTCAGCTGGACCTTGAAAATAGTGTTTTCCAAGATTCTTTTCAATCATACCTAGTTTCTCACTGATTTCAGCTGTGATACTAGTGAAATCACATTGACATAACAATTGACTACCATTCAAAGAAAAGGAAAGAAAAGAGGGTACCAACTTCCTCTTCTTGCCACGAATTCTCTCATCTTGTAGTTTTGAGAGTTTCATAAAGAAACTCATCCAGCATATCATCAATATGGTAAGCTTCAAATCTAAGATCTTCGAGAGTGAGTTTTAAGAGCCCATTATTTCTTTGCTTGTTCTCTACCACTTAAAGAACTACTTTGATTCTCTCTGCGGTGCGGTGGAGCTCCAATAGCTCTCTTTCAATGCCCCACATCGATCCAAAATCAATTAACAAATGTTGCTCTAATTTGTTAAGAATCGCCTGCACACTGGGAGACACAATAATGTTTTCTTTTTTAGAACACCCAAATCGGCCTCGAGGTTCAAAGAGAGAGAGAGAGAGGGAGGTTCCACGAAGAAGACGCTGGATCCGCCGACGGTAGCTACTGTTGTGGACGGTCACGACTCAAGACTAACGATTCAGTGAGAAATAACTTGGGTAAAATATGATTTATTATTTGTTTTAGTTAAAAAGGTAAAAATGTCATATCAAATCCTTACTTAACGGAGACTGACATTAGGGGGTCTAAAAGTAATTTGGTGAAAAAGAGGGATTGTTCCTATAATATTGGATTTCTCCAGGGGGTGGCACTGTAAATTACCCAATAAATTATTGACTTTAAATTGGGCATGGAATTTTTGTGTGGGCCTTAACTTGGGATGGTCCAAGGGCCGTAGCTTATCCAAGTTAAATTTGGGCCTGAGATTTGATTGAAATTGGCCAAGGTATGGCCCATGCTCTACTAACATAGCATAGCCTTGGGCTTTGCAGGGAATATGTAACTACACTTCTGCCACCTCCATCCAATGGTTGTAAGGCCCAACCGTGTATTTACACAGATGGGCATAAAAACTGAATTGTAAAAAGAAATTAATTGTTTTCATTAAGTTTTTTGGAATTGAGTTTTCCTTCACCCACAATGAAGTGAGAATCTCTTAATCCACGGGTTTTGGTTGTTGAATGGGACTCTGATAGGGTTTTAATTTTGGACCTTCAACAATAAAAGAGATAATGATAAGATCTCATGGTGAGTCACTATTCTAGGAGTTTCACTCAAAACCCATGAAATCTCTTCCTTGAAGTAAAACCTAACTTTTGCCATCACCTTATAAACTTTACGAATCTTAAAATTGTTTTTCATACTAATGCATGTTTGGGTTTTAATTTTTGAAAGTAAAAAAATTTCTCTGAGCCACTAGGGGAGGGTACGTTAGCATGCTCTCTATCTCTCTTCTCCTCACATGAATGATCTAACTGTCCCCTCATGTACGAAACCATGACACTTGCTCAGAAAACCATGAGGAACCATCCTAGCATTAAAATCTGAAATAAGTCCATTCTATTACTAAATGGGTTAGTTCAAAGATTTCATTCAGGGACACATTACTAAATAAAATGGGATCGATGGTTTTGAATAAATTTCCTACCGGATCTATAACGGAAAGACCAATAAGGAAACAATTGGAGCTATAACTACGAAGACATGTATAATATGCATATTTACTTACGGGAAAAGAAAATATTGTCTAATTGCATGGCCTTTGCGTCGAAATGCAACACCACCTGAATTTACTAAAATTAAAAACATTTATATTTGTGTTTTTTAAACTTTGAGGGGGCATATCGAAGAGTTAAGGAACCAGAATTAGGTTGTTTTGTCATTGCAAAGAACATTTAAAATATATAGGGAGAAAAAATGCTATCGGGTCGAGTGGCTACTGCATCAAAATCTAGGCCAATGGGAATGTATGCATAAGCATCCAACAGATAAGTATGAGAGACATTAAGTGCCCCTAACCATTAAGGAACCCACGGAACCAATCTATCCCCTAATTAACCAGAACCTAATTCTTGGGTTAGCTCTCCTATGATAGAACTGATAAAAACCTAACATCCTTATTCCACTCAAATCAAACCCACTCTCCCTTCAAAGCCCCAATTAGACCTAAGCATTTGGGCTAGCTCATTTTCACCCATCTCCATAAAAGCTTCATCTGTTAATCACATTACAATCACATGAGCCCCTCAATTCAAACCCTCTCCATTGACTCTTTTGTCTTCTCTCTTTTCTCTTCTCAATCCTTCTTTCACTTTTTCAACTCCTTTGGTAAGATTGGTGCTAGTAAATGGGTAATGAAAATTGGTAACCAGCCAAGCCAGAACAGTCCTCCCCATACTTCCACTCACACTACTCCCACAACGAAAATGGAAAAGAGAAAGAAATCCAGAAAAGGGTAAAAGGCAAAACCAAGAAACGGGATCCGATGAAGAGGCGTGCGTGACTTTTGGCCTTGCAGCCTTGGGTTGCGAGTGGCGATGTCTCCTCTCTCTCTCGTCTCTCGTGTCTCTCTATCGTCTCTCCACTCTCTCCCATTCGTCAATGGCTTAATGCTTCTGCTACAGCGACCGCCCTTTTCTATTCACTTTTCGTGTTGTGTTTACGATGTGACGCAACCAAAGTGGAATCTCATGCACAGTCTCACATAGGGGAGTCAAAAGTCTGACCGAACCGAGTAACCTGGCCGAACCAAATCGAATCGAAATCGTATTTCTGACTGGTTTTGATTTGGAGTATTACGACCCCTAACCGCGATAGAAACTGAATGAACCAGAAACGGCTTCAAAACCTGGATCAAAACCAAAAGCCAAACCAATATCAACACAAAATGTAACTCATTATAAAAAACCAGTTTCCCCTATAATTTTGTATGATAAATTAGGGGTGTCAATTATAGGATCCATCTAGCAAGCCCTATCAAGTCCGACAGTTTAAACCTTAAATTGGTTAGATTAATAAATGTATTGGACTCTAGCCCAGTCCGATTATAATTGGTTGCCCTCGATGTAAGGGTGTTATTAGACGTGTGCCCAATTTAGATTGATCGATTAATAGGTCAACTCAGTCCAACATGCTTAAAGCATGTTTACTAAACCAGATATGTTTAAAGCCCAATTATACCTTATTTAGAGATAAATATGGCATTAGTCCATTCAAAGCACATCTAAAACCTGTTTAGTCTAATTATGAGTATCTCAATTAAATACTGATGTTTGAACAACCGTTTATAAATGAGACTATACCTAGCATACAAGGATCAATTATTCAAAATGGGTCAATCACGGTGTGAAGTCTTAAAGTGAGGAAACCAAATTTATCCCGATCTAAACAAGCTAAACCCGACTAATTGATCCCCTATGGTAAACTATACCTAAATCAGACCAGGAAAAAAAAAAGACCCACTAACAGATTTCCCTATTCTTAAACCAAAACTGATTCAGTTCAAACCGAAATCATACTGAATCTAACCGGGTGAGGATGTCTCACAATGTCCCCACCCCTTCTAATCTAATCCCCTTTCTCGCCGCGACCCACGCCTTCAAATGTTCATCTCAAAGACTTAATACTGTTCAAAGTTGAAATCTCTCTCTCTCTCTCTCTCTCTCGGATGGATCCCACTCCCCCACCCATTCGAGGCTCACGCGCCGCTTTATGTCGCCTCATCGCCCGACAAATCCACTCTCCATGTGGAAACTTTTTGGATTTTGCCCACGCGACATGAGCCGTAGCTGACGCCTCGAGTGTCCAATGATTATTTAAATTATTCTTTTTTTTTTTTCATTTTTTCGGCCTTTCTATAGAGAGAGAGAGAGAGAGAGAGAGAGCCATTAGCTTCAGAATGAAAAGGGAGACGTGGATATTAATGAAGCCGTTAGCTTCAGAGATCTATTTTTTAGGGAATTTTATCGTACGGTTGGTGAGTAATCCCACTATGGTTTCAGTGGATTGGATGACGAGGATTCAATCATTGATTAGAAATTAATATTTGGAATCTGGTTTCTGGTTTCTGATTTCTGACTTTTCTTTCTCTGAAATCGTTTATTGGGTTAATGGGTCCCACTCTGCCACTCTACATTATTGCGTTATCATTTTACACGTATGAGAAAAACTTCAACGTTACACACGTGTCAAGAACTTAATATATATATATATATATATATATATATATAAGCAGCTTACAACACAGCCTCTTCACTTTATGTTATGCCTAGGATTCTCTTCTAGCACTAGTGGGGATTTCAGTTGGTAGAGACCACTTTTTAAAGATTTTAAAAGAAATAATTGTATTGGATGCATATATATGTTTTTTTTTCTTAAAATTAGAGGAGAATCTAGTTCATCTCAACCATGGTGATGAAAGAATTTGTTCATCCATCGTATTTGATTTAAGGATTAAAAAGGTTAGATCGCCTGATTTGGATTAATCTAAATTGGAACGATATTTAGAAGGGTGCTACTTAATGGATCTTTAGTCTGATTCTGGGGTTGATATAGATTGATCATAGTCGATATCATGCTTGAGATCAGTTGGACCTACATGGATTCTGATTCTAATACTCCCCCCCCCCTTAAACATGCACAAAATGGGGTGATTAGGATTTAAAAGTGGGAATTTTTCACCGATGAACCTAATCCAATCCAATTCATGTATTTTGTTAAACCTAGTTTTCCATAAGCCACGATGAAGGAGGAATTTTATCATTGATGGCCATCATTGTGCTTAGATGGGTGCTTGGAAACAATAAATTAAGCTTGTCAATCAGTTCAGTTTTGGTTTGTTCTAAGGGTTCTAGTGTGACACGATATCAATTTGAGAACTGTTTCAATTCTGAAATTTGATACTTCCGTATTCTTGCCCTTATTTAATTTTAGGAAAATTTTTTTTATCTCGGAGTGTTGCCTACACCATTGCTTTCTATATTTATCTCTCTCCTCCCCTAATAAAAGTAAAGATGTCAGTTCTTAAGGGTAGACGAAAGAGATATATACATGGGAGCAATGGCATAAGCCACACTCCCAGACTAAGAAAATTTCTTCCTTAATTTTAATATTTGATTCTAGTATTCAGTTCTATTTGGTCCGAATCACACTGAACTGAAATTAATAACTACATTTTATAGTTGAATTTGGATCAAATTTATTCATCTCGGTTTGGTTTGGCTTATTCAATCTGATTTTAGAATCAATTTTTTATTTTAATTCCAATTTGACACCTTCAACAATAATGGCATTTGTACCTACAACATAGAGTGGAGTAATGATCACTATGAGTGGAAAGAAAAACTCCTCCCACTTTGCTAGTCATTTTCAGTTTGTTTTGGGTGAAAACTGAGATGCACTAAGGATTCACATATGAGTATATGACAAAGGAATAGAAGAATGATGGAGACTAGCCAACAACTTCTTGATGTTTGGGACATACGCTAGAGTGTGTGTAACCACTAACCTAGCTTAAGTGTGTAAATGTGACTATGGCCATGGAGTCATGGACTGAAACATCTCAACTAAAATAAGGGATGAGGTAAGGTGTAGAAAAGATAAGAAAGATGATTCACACCTTTGACTTATGGCTACCCTTTATCTCTTTTCTCATGTCATGAACATGTCTATCACAAAGTGATTTGACTGCCAACCTATTATAACTTTTATATAATGTTCTTCTTCTTTGCTGTCATCATCTATTTGAAAAGGGGTGTCCTCATTTTCTACTCAAGTCATTCTCATACTATAGTGGTTCTTATCTGTTGTAATGCATTTGGTCAATCCTTCCTTAGAAAACAAGCTTTCCTAAGATGCTTCAATTTAATTTCATTTGGACAAAGACCCTGATTTACCTCTTTTCTTAAACTAGTTATATGAGAAGGTAAACTATGTCTTATTTCTGTGTTTTCTTATTCCCAGATATGAAGAAACGACCTAAATAGCGTTTGATTAAGTCGTTTCATTTTTTCTTGTTTTTATAAATAAAAATCAAAATTTATACTGATTTCTATTCCTAGAAACGGACTTGACGAAACAAGTCTGATTTGTTTTATCATTTCTAGAAGCAAGTGAAGGCAATATTTTATGAAGTTGTGCCCGATAAAAAGAAAAACTCCCATGAGCCTTTTGCTTCTCTCTCTAGCTCAAACGACTCCACGGCTCTGCAAGTAAAGCTGTAGCAGTATCTCCGGTGAACCTAGTCACCAAATCTCGTCAGCCTTCTGCATCTCGTGAAAGTGGATATGCTCATGAACCCACAATTCTTGGGTAACACTAAAATGCTCAAATCATAAGCAATAAGAACTAAACACTGAGAGGATATGGAGACCCATGAACCAAACACCCAAAATTTCATAGTTCTAACAAAAACCCAATTCAGGGAAAATGAAAAAAAGCAAGCCCAGAAAAGAAAATGGTGAATAAATGAGAATCAACAATATCAAAACAAACCCAAAACAAATGAAAGGCACAAAATAAGGCGTTGCAAAAATAAAGGATGAACAATCGGGTAACATCACAATCGCACCGACCACTGAAGACCGTAGTGTTTGGCGACAAGCCGAGGATGAAACTGCTCACTGTGAACACATGCCTCTCTTCTCAACCTCAAACGACTCCACAGCTCTGCAACTCGATCTGCAACAGTACCTCCGGTGAACTGTCTGCATATCTCGTGACTCTACTGCTCTACAATTGCTTACAAGGTATGCCCCTGTTCTTCGAAGAACCCGTTCTCTTGCCAACACCTACCATCTCAGAAGATTTGAACCCTTGAACCATCTCTATAGATTTGGATGATCAAACAGCAATGTGTGCAAAATATGGAATAAGAAATAGATTTATCAAACGCCCAAAATTCCGTTTATGTTCCTAGAAACGTGAATTTATGTTTCTGTTGTTTGTGGACACAAAAACAACAGGAACATTGTCAAACAGTGCCTAAGTAGATGGTATATTACAAGGTATGTTAAGAAGGTTTTGATATTTCCAAGCTAAGTTTATGGATTTTACTCATAAATAAAGGGACAATAATTTTTTAAGAAGGTGATTAGAAACCACATAAGTGAAGCTATAGAACACTTAAAAGAGGAATAGAAGACTACTTTATAAGTAGATATATTGAGAAAGAGAATTATATGAGTAGAAGACAAGAGAAGTGGTCTTAGAATAAGAAATTAGAAAGTAATACAACGGAATTCAAATGAGTACAATGAAAAGGGACAATATAATGTCAAAATAATGTGCAATATAGGTTAAAAAATAGTTAAAAATTGTATACAATGATAGAAAATTGGCAAGAACTAGTAATCATTTCCTTTTTCTTTTCTTAATGTCACATTTGAAACATGTTTACGGGCATTATTGCGCTTGGACGGGACATTAGGAAAATAAAGAGGCATTTCACATCTTCAACATACAAGGGGTAGGTATATAATTATGATAATAGTTTCATGGGTGAAGAGTTCACCCTAGGTACGAGAAAACTTTCTCCTATAAATGATGTCTGATGCCTAACACCAACAAGATGTAGGATTACTGACATACAAAAGGAAATTTCTTATTGATTCTCTATAAGGTGTCAAATATTGTAACCTTAGTTTTTGTTATTTTAGCATGACACATTATTTTTTTCAATGATAATAATTTTTTTCATTTCACATGTGTATTCGAAAAGAAAAATGTGTAAGATAATGACAAATTTCTATAATGACAAAATGATCACTTTCAAATTATTTTTGAAAACCATTTTTACCCTCAACTTAAAGAATTTTAAGAATGAAACAAGAGGCAATCAAAAAAGGTGTGGTCAAGTTTTAAATGATACACTTATAGAGGTGTCAATTATATAATCCTAATGCAAAAAGATAAAAGAGGGATAACAAAAAGGGAGGAATCATAAATCCATAAAATCTCATAAATTATGAGAAGAAGTTCCCTGTAATGCCCGTCTATAATTGCTCTCTCACATTGTCTTATTTTTAAGGAATCTGGTGCATGTTTCTTACGCCTAGACATAAGAGGGCGCAAAAAGGTCATGTTGCCCCCATCATACGATAAAGATGCTCTCACACACCAATGCTAGAGCCACAAGGAAAAATTAAGTTCCTTTGCCCTTATTTTGATTATTTTCTTTTGCCCTTATTTTGATTATTTTCTCTCTCTTATCTTGACCATGTGGGCTGCATGTAAATGATACTATTTTCTATGTCACTATTGGTGTGATGTGGCAGATTCCCACCACACTAACTGATTTAGAAGGGAGAAGTCACAATCTTCCTCAGTATGAGAAAGTGGGATATAGGAAAGGTAAGGTGAAGAAAGCACTTTGTGACTTTAGGCCAATGATAATGAGACCTTAATGCAAACAGATAATATAAACTTTTGAAAGAAATGATGGTTAATTAGTTAAACTGTAGGTATTAATTATGGGTAGTAATTAAAACAGAAAAGCTAGTGATTGAAAACTTTTCCTTTCCTCGAGCCAAGAAGGCAAGGCCACTACTGGCCATCTATCCCCTTGTCCCCATAACTAATTTGTATAATTATTCCCTATTCTTGGCTGTTTCTAGTTTGTACATTAATGGCTACATGCAGTGAGTGAGTATTAGGAAAGGAATCCATTCACAGTTACACATATCAAACAAACAAAACAAATAAGTAAAAGTAGTTTTTAATTAATTTCTACTATTAAGGAGGAGTAAAGAAGAGAGGAAAGTGAGAAAATTCCAAGAGCATTGGATAATGAGCGAGTGGAGAATTTTGCATTTCCCACAAACATGCCTTCCAAGCTTGGCTTGGACCGACTGACCTGACCTCAGTGTATGTGTAAGAGAGAGTGAGAGAGTGAGAGAGTGAGTGAGAGAGTGAGAGAGTGAGAGAGTGAGAGAGTGAGTTTTACCCTCAGCTTAGACAAGACCAAACGTTACGGTAACTTTCTTTATATATATGAGAGACACTACTTCCCTCGTCTCCCTCTCAAAATCTCTGGGCTAGCTGTGAGTCCCTCTTCCTTTCCCATTAACCATTTGTATGGTTCACTTGGAAACACCTCTCTCTCTCTCTCTAATTTAGCTTGTTAAGAGGGAAGATGATGAAGATGGGTAGCAACAAAAATATCCAAAAGGAACAAGAGTTAGATTCAAGTGGGGGGTACGAAAGGAGTGGTTGCCGCAGCCGCCGGCTGCGGCGGAGGAGGCGGGTTTGCTCTGTAAATAAATGTGAAGCGCGAGGGTGAAGAAGCAACAAAGAAAAAGAAAAAGTCAGTGCAGTTTCGCTCTCCTGAGGTATTTCTAACTCTGTGGAGAGGAGCAGAATTGGGAGAGCGTTATTGCATTGCGGGGAATTGAGGGTAAACGGTCCGATTGCACTCTAATTTAGGTCTTCTTTTGTGATTTCTCTCTTTCTTTCACTCTAAACATCTAATCTTAGCTTCAACTTTACTTTCCCTTTTCCCTTTTCCCTTTTTTCTCTTCTTATTTTGATGGTGATGAGTATGAGATGTAAGAGACGCATTCGAGGTAGCTATGGTTTCTAATTTCCTTTCATTTTTATGGGCTTTGGATAAGTGGTTTAGATGATGATGTACTAATGCTGCTGGGAATGCATCACTTACACCCATCATGTATTTGCTTATAATGAATGAGATATATTAGTAGTCTTTTTGTTCTCCTTTTTATCTTTGATGGGTTGATTGACTCTCAAGTTGAACTTAGTTTTCTTTTCTTTTTAATGAATCCCACCATGTACGGTTTTGTTGTGCATAAATCCTTTCCACTTTAAACCTTCCCTTTTGGATTTCACAGACAGCAGTGAAATGATGTGCCCACCCTCGTGAAATCTAAAATACAGGGATGCCTATTTACGCCTCTCATCGGCCCCATGTTGGCATAGTAGTTGCATGATTGGGGAAAAATCTTTTCCTCAATTAATATATGTGTATATATATATATATATATATATAGAGAGAGAGAGAACTCTACAAGTTTGGCATAAGAAACACATATTGGTGAGGGCGCGAAAAGACCAGGCAGCCTCCCACCGTGTGTGTTGATTATTCTCTTATGTGCCCTCCCATTGGCTTGCAGGTATACTACGCCAAACCGGCAAAGTTCTCTGACCCTTAATATATAGCATCTATGAATTTTGTTAGTTTAATTTTTGTGCTTTGATAGTGGATTATTAAGTTCAATCATAGAAGTCGCTAGTAATGGAATGGTGGGCCCCTGAACCATGGCTTTCTTCCCTTTTTTTTTGGTCAATTTTCTTAGGATTGAGTTTTCAGGCCACGGTGAATGGGAACCATCATGACCATAGATAGGGGGATCAAGATGGGGAGCGATGGGTGTCTTATCTGGACCGTCCCATCGTTCAGCCACTGATGAAGGAAAACTTTATCCATTTTCTTAAGAGCTATTCAAAATTGAGTTGGGAAAAACTTCTATATATGGTGAGCTCAACTCTTAATCTTCTTAATTTTTGGGCCTTTAAAAATAATATATATATATTTTTTCTTGAGACAAGATAATTTAGAATTTCAGCATAAGATCCAATAAGAATATTGATGCCAAGAAAGCCCCTTCGGTATTATTACTTTGCCTCTCCCCACATCCCACACCCAAAAAAAAATTAAAATTTAGGGCTTCAAAGCACTCTTTTAATCTCTTCACTTGGGAAATGGTTCAATTATGTGAACGTACAGAATAATCAAACTCACATTGAGTGAACAGACATATCAACTTGGTTAATGAAACAAATCAAATAGTGATTAGATCCATGATACAATAAGAAGTGAGCAGTACAAATGACGCAGGAAAACAAGAAATACCTCCTAGATATGTAAATATGGAAGATCAAGCTGACATGGAAACGAGCAAATCTGTCGATGAATATGAAGTTGTATCTCCTCATAGATATGTAATAAGCAAATTAAGAAATGTTTCATATTGTGATACGCCTAAGGAATTGCCACATTTTATATTATGTTGGGAATAGTCCCATAACTTAGTATGCTTGTTGGTCCCTCCATTTAACAATTTAAGTTTTTGAGTTGGAAATTAACATGGTATCAAAGCCATCTCTCATTCATCTTTCCATGTATGTGGTGCCATCTTATGCGTGGTCCCTTTACCTATTCTAGTTTTTAGATCCATTGGATAGATGATTCCAATCCCATCTCATCTATAATAAGCATAAAAAAGGGTTAAAATAAAGTTTCACAAAATACAATAATACCCTTTTCGCTGAAAAGCATTCTAGTTTCGTTTTTGTAATTAGTCACTTTGAACTCATTTTTTACATCTCTTACTTGCTCTGGACTGAAGTTTGACTAATGAAGTGGAAGTTACATTTGCTATCACTTTGATGGTGGCCAATTTTATATATAGTGTTGTGGCATTAGGCATGGTTGTGGTACTGAAAATATTGCAACAGGAAGGGTGTGGGAAATTGTCTGAACCATTTTAGTTGGGCTCAATTTTCTACCACCAGCAACTCATTTATTTTCAAATTTACCCATTTACTATCTATTATTTGATTTACTAATCTCACAACAAAGCTTTTATGACTTGAAAGTAAAAGAAAAAAGACGATTCCTAGAGCAAGAGGGGACTTTTTTTACTCCCAGGTTGGGGGGCAAGGGCATAAATTATGAGATTGGACTGATTGAACCAAAATCTAAATTAATAGATTGAATTCCTTATTGGTTTGGGCTCAACTAAATCAACCGTAACAACAATTTTCTAGCGCAGTTGGTGAGCTGTGGTGTGCAAAAATCCCATGCTTACCAGAAGGTCTCAAGTTCAAACTTCCTGGTTGTTACCTACTTTCTGCCCTACCTATAAAAAAAAAAAAACTAAACCAACTGGATGTTTGGGTCAAAATACCGATATATATATATATATATATATATATATAAACTGAACCAATAAGGGACCGTTAAAAGAAAAAGATAATGAACTGATGGCTATCAATTTGGCTTTTGTAGACTAAACATCTTGTCAGTCTGGCGTAGTATATGCGAAAAAAATGAAATGACAATCGACCAAAATCAGATCAAACCAAACATTTGAGACCCCAAAATTGAAAATTAAATCATAATAAGGACAAACTATATGTCTATCTCTAGTCCTCCCAATTAGATAAGCTTATCAGATCAAAGCTTTCCTTAGCTATCTCACATGGGGAGTGAAGGTCAGTCGGGCAAGAGGGCATTACCTTAGGTCATAATTTCATCTTTCTTTGTTTGTATGATCAAAACTACTTTCGAGACTATCAAATAAAATCTCTTTACTATCTCATCATGCATATGGTGTAGATAGATAAACTAATAGTCTCCGTTCATATGCCAAGTTTTGACCCAAATAGAGTTAGCCAAATGACAAAGTAAAGCTTTGAAATTCAGGATTACAAGCGTGCTTAGATATACATGGGGTGTATGGTTGATAGTGTAACTTGAAATTCAACATGTGGCTTATTCAAATTGCCCACTGCTGATCCAATGATCGGAATTGCCATATCATTTTTTCATGTGAGAGAATTAGGTGGACCACTGAGATGAGGTTATCGATATCGGACTATAAGGGGTCAATTTTTCATAATGATAGTAAAAATAACATCCTTTCGAAACTTCTTGGGCTCATTATTGAGCTGGAAATCAAAAGTGCTGGGTAAGCTTTGCCTAGGCCCATTCTGTTAAACAGTATACCCTGGGCCAAGGCATTGACAAACACCCATACGTTAGAGCCCACCCAAAACAACTAAATAATAAAGATTAGGCCCAAGTTGAGCCAGCCCCCACTTTTATAGGATCTATTGAAAAACAAGCCCATTCCTCATTTTTAACCAGATTAACAAGCCCATACTTGTGCTCTTTTTCAAACACACACACACACACACACACAGACTTGTACTCTTATGGAAATGGGTTTTCTTTGTGGGCCTATCACTCTCTCACAAAGCTGTTGGAGTCACTATTCATATACAAGTGGTGCCAAGTACAGGACAACCCTGGCCCATGTATTTGGGCCGGGGGAAAAAGGCCTGGTCTTGGGCCTATACCCAAAATATTGGTTCAGCTTGGATCTTCACCTGGCCCACTTATCCCCAAGTTTCTTCATCCTCTCTTCCCCTTTTCTGAGCTTCGCTCTATTAAAGAAGAGGTTAGCAGCTATAGATATAATATAATGATGTAATTTTTGTCACCCCTTCCAAATTTTGTTTTTCTTTTTTCACAAACTTCGGCAAATTTAAGAACTTACCCAAACCCATTATGCTCCTTACACATTATATAAAGCTATAAAACTAAATGGCAATGTGGATCATTCTTAATGCCTGGATCAATCGACCCAAGGGTGTAGCGCAATTGATGAGCAACAAACTTGGTACGACCCGTAAACTCGGACATCCTAAGTTCGACTCCCACTAGGCACATCTTGGGCCACTCACACGGGGGGTGTTTAGTGCTCTTCATTGCTTTCAATGAAAGTTGAATGGTTTTCATTCAATCCCTATATGACCCGGTCTATGCAGTTGTGGGGTCAGTATAGACCCACAGGACTAGTCAAGCCAAAGGCCTGAATACCCATCGTTAGTAAAAAAAAAAAAAAAAAAAATGCCTGGATCAATCGTATACTTTTTCATTCTAGAAGTGATCTTCCATGACTTTCGTTTGAGTTCTCCATTCCTAACTGTTAGATCCAACCTAGAGTGGATGAGATGGAATTTATACCAAGAGTTTATCTAATATTAATTGGAACTAGTGTACTTAGGTCCACTACTTTACTTGTCAAGCATATTTTGGTAACTACATTTGTAGATTTATTCTATAATTAAATATTTATATATATGATGCGTGGATAAGAAAGAGGTCAAGAAGGATCTATTCTCCCCTATCCTCCTACCTATTCTAGGAGTGTAAGAAAATTAATTCTACTAGTAGGGTTTAAGTTCGGTCAAATGTTTGTTTAAATTTCATTTTAACAGTCCTAGCTAGTTAGAGTCCTATCATTTTCAAAAAATGGTTGGGTTTTAATTTTCAACTTACGCTTTGAAACTAAGGATTGCTTTTTAGACAAGGTAAACTGAATTTATGTTATTTTTCAGTTGTAATATGACTTTTATAGGAAAATAATTATGATTGAATTTTTAGTCTTTTCAATCAATCACCCCACTTCCGATATAATGAATAAAAATGGCATACCTAGTGCAAGTGGCTCCCACCTAAAGTCTAATAAGTAGCTACCTCTGCATTGTGGAGAGATTATTTTTCTTTTGAATTCATATTCATTAGATCACATTGGAACAACCTTATCATTGCGTTGAAGTCCTTCCTCTTCTATGCACAAAATATACCACAATATTTTGACCTTATTTTTTTTCTACTAAAATCCCTTGAGAAAGAGCGCATCATTGCAGGTAAGGTTGCGTGGCTTCAACCTTCTAACGTTCACAGGGCTTGAAATAATACCAATATATAATTTCTTCCCTTCATGTCACTGGGTTGAATTAGGTTAGCTTGACCTAGTTCTCTTTCCAGGTCTTGTCTTCAGGTTAGGTTTTAAAACACTGCAGAATGAGTTTTATTAACATCACACACATTGCATTTGCGACACTTTTTTAGCAACGGACGTAATTCTTCGTCTCATGACATCTTTATAGAGGAATTCAGACTCTCTTATGATGGAAGGTGATGGTAAACAAGAAGACTCATAGGTCCACAAGAAATGGATTGAAGTTACTATGTAAACCTTGTTAGGCTGGTAAACAAGGTGGAAAAGGGGTTTATTTATTCATTCTCCATCCCTTTAAGAAAATTGTTTAACGCCCTTAATTACCCTCCCAATTTGGATTTAAAGGTACAAGAACCCCACCCTCAACACTTCAAATGGAGAAGGGCTTAGGTGGGTAAAAGGGTAATGGTTGACAGCCTTAGGGTTGAATTGGTAAGGCACCACCATAGCCAAACGAAGTTTGAATAGTCAGGTCAACTCAGGATGTCTTGAGACTCATTTTATTATCAATATAGGTAACGGTTTAAGGTCAGCATTCCATAGCTGGTTGGATGTATCAAGCAAATCAAAAGGGGGAAGTACTGAGGTAGAGGAAAGAAAGGAAAGTATGTCTAGTGGGATCAGGGTGAAACGGATCCAAAAATCCATAAACCTGGTGGGCTGGGTTGGGCTGGGTTGGGCTGCAAAGGCCATCCCAACTGGACCACTCTAACTGGAATATAAAATTTGAAAGAGGGAAACTTATGACCCAGTTTCTCTCCACAATCTCTTTCATCAAGCCTATGATCCTCTAGTTACACTGGAGAAGGAACAATACATGATAGAAGTTGAATCTGAACCACTAAGGCTGTGTTTGGTAGTCATTCTATTCTAGAAAAGACTTCTCGTGTCAACATCAGAATTTTCCATTTATGTGCCAAAATTCTGTTTTTGAACAAACTCCATTACCATGTTCCAACATTTCTCATTTTTTTTCTCCTTTTTTACTCGGTTCCTATCAAAAAAATAGAAAAGCAAATTGTGACACCAGATGGAAAATTTTGTTTTCTTATTCCCGTAAAACAAAAAAACACCAAAAATATTTTTTTGGATGACTATCAAACGCAGCCTAGCTAAGAGCTTAATCATAATATCACATCACCCTAAAGAGATTCTCTTCTCATCATGGTGAAAGAAACCCTAATCCTAAACCGGTATAGTGAAGAAGTGAACCAAGTTATCTAGCTGTAATCCATATTATTAGGTCAAACATCCCCGCTTGGTTGTTAACTTATCACTTTGGTTAAATAGAACTCAAATCAGAGCTCTTCTGTCACTCTTATCCTCTCTTCTCCCACCTCTGGAGGTTGATCCTGACATGACATGTGATGCTGGTTAAGCCGTCAACATTCTCACACCTTCAGAGGCCAAAAAAGGTTCTCAGAAAGCCTATCATGTACTTTGTAAAGTGTGAAAACAATGATCTCTTCAAACCTTTAATAGATTAAAATGCTCCAACACAATAACTAAAGTAACAATAAAATATCCAAAAGGAAGTATAAAGCCCACCCAATTAAAGCATACCCTCATCCTTCAGTTCAGTTAAAAAAGGAACAGATTCCTCTCTCTCTCTCTCTCTCTCTCTCTCGAGTCCTGACAATGTCCATGATCTTCTTGAAGATCTAACCTAAACCTCATCTCCAGACAAATTGGCAGAGAATTATTATCTGTTGAGGACCCCATCATCAATATGCCATAAGGGGAAAGGAATTGTGTCTTCTCAGTAACGGAAAACCCCAAAATGAACCCAGACAAGAAATAGCGATTAATGCTGTAGCCAACTTCATTTTCAAGTGTGGTTTGGCCCTTTCCCTCTGAGATCCCAAAGCTTGAAAGCTCCTCGTGGTCTCTCCCCGTCCATGGAAATCACTACCATTAAATTTTTTTGGTGCGTTGGGGAGCCCATGCATGTCGCTTGATCGTGACAGGGATTGTTAGGGTGGTGACACGGTGGTGTACCTATGCAAACTTCAGTATCAAAGCACCGCCCCATTTTTTGTTGCCCTCTGGGTTCTTACTCTTTAGACTTGAAATCAGAAGAATAATGTATCAAAGCAGCACGCCATGTTACAGTGTCACACTGTGGGCACAACAGAGAGAGAGAGAGAGAGAGAGAGAGAGAGAGAGAGAGAGAGAGAGAGAGAGAGAGAGGAGGGCATAGGATAAGGATTTTGTGTTGGGGGATGCTCCACAACCCTTCCCTTTCTTTCTGCTCATGCTTCTTACCTCACTTTTTCTTCATATCCTCATGCTTCTTATCAACTTGCTCTTTGGATGCTCTAAGCCCTGTCGCAATCTCTCTCTCTCTCTCTCTCTCTCTCTCTCTCTCTCTCTCTCAAACAACTTGGCACTGTTGGCATCAGCCTGAGGCTGTCACTCATTCATTATTGGCATGAACCCATGAGGCTTTCACTTGGACATTGTTGGCATCATCCCATGAAGTTCTCACAGACACTCTTGGCGTCTCCATTAGAGGTATCATATGTGACTGGAATCAGGGTTGTTTTTAGTAGGCATTCAATAGTTGGGAATGCGTGCCAGATGTTATTAATCAGCAGATGTGCGCTAGAAAAGATCCAGGAGAGAGAGAGAGAGAGTTTTGGATATAAGAAGATGGGTTGAGCTTTGACTGAGGTTTCAGCCAATAGCAACTCAATGGAATTCATGTTGGAAAATTAAACTCAAAACCTTAAGGCATTAAGTGGAGATAGCTTCCTCCAAATATAAAGGCACAAAAAGAACCAGAACAAACCCATTTCGAGTATAATTTTATAACTCGGAAGTATTTCAACATTGCTCTCCCTCACTTGTAGATTTGGCATACCTTGCTGTAATATCATGTTGGAGGGTTCAATCTAAAACCTTCAAACGAAGATAATTCATCAACCATATGAAGGTACCAAGGACCAAAACAAACTGATGTAATACTATAACTACTTACCGAGAAAAAAAAAATTAGTATAACTCTATAACTCTCAACATCTCAACGGTCGATATGTAAAACCCAATGCTACATTATTTTAGACATTAATAGAGTTTGGTCATGCTAGGATCATCCGGAGACCATGATGTCTAAAATGCTACATTAAAACCCACCACAGCTTGTCAGGGCTTCCCTTGTGGTGGTTGAGCCATGGTTCATCACCAAGGACCACACCTTGAAAACAACCCCCCATTCCACACCATTTATTGAATATCAAATTTATTCACAAGAAAGGAACAGTAAGAAGAAGAAGAATGTAGAAGCCCCTGGTGTAAAATCAAAACAAGTCATCATCACTTATTACTGGCCTACATAGGAGAGCAATCTCCAAAGACAAAAACATAAGCAGAACAACTAAAACAAAGGCTAAAGACCAACTCGACGGGCCAAAGGAAGCTCTAGAGATGAGTCCACGTAACTTGCATACCCCACTGATGGACAAAAAATCAGTTCCTACTCGACTCTTTCCCTCTGATATGTAATGGCATCCCAAACTGATTTGGGAGAAAATTGCCCCAATGAAGTAGGTTTCCATTGCTTCTTATCTGGATCACTATCACCAAGTCTTTGTAAATTGGAAAGTTCATACCATATATTGAGGAGCACCATGGAGGCTAGGGTTCTGGGTCCCAATTTCGATCTCGGAGAATCGAGTGCACCAAAGCCTACTCTCCATACATGTTCAAGAGGACCTATGCTTTGAACCTAACTGTAAAAAAAAATTCTTCCAAATCCAAGAGCAATTTTTCAAAACCTTAACAGTTGATAGAAACAGGTCCTCATCATTTATCAAAACGTATGACTATTTTGGATGAGAGACAAGACTTTAGAATTAGAACTACAAATTTAAGTTGATAAAAAACAAGCGATTGAGTCTAGACTACTGAGAAATATTAGCAATGAAAAACTAGGCAGTGTTTGGTAGGCATTTTAGTTCAGCCTTATTTTTCCATTCATGATCTTAAACATTTGAATCCACTATTTCTGGGGCGTTTGGAATCATTAGTGGCTGTTTGAAATGCATTACCTACCTAAAATGCACTCCAAGAATGCATATCAAACGCAACCTAAAATCCATAATTAAGAACGGACGTCTCCCTAACTAGAATTTAATATGGGACTCGATCTATATACATTAGAACCAAATTGTTGTAGTTGTTTTAGGGTAACAACTGGTAAAATCCCTTGGATTGTTGAATATCTGTGATCTCATAGAATTAGTGGCTTAACTTTAGCCCATTGCAACTTGAACCCAAGTACACGGATGAGAATCTAGATCCTCTCCTCAAGTGATGACCTCTCCACGTGGGATTCTATTGTGCATAGGGCATCAATCTACAGATCAATGGTGCATTAATTGCTTTAACTTGTGATCCGAATAACCTTATTCGATGACACCCCTTGTGGGGAGGCTACCACATGGGGAGCTGATCCAGACTCGATAATGCCTTCTTCTGGTAACTGTGTATAGCCAGACATATCGACACTGAGCTTCTTTTGGTAACATTTATGTTCCAGAAACAACATTTCATGTCAAAAACGGAAATTTCAGTTTCTGTGTCAAAATGTCTTTTTTTTTTTTTTTTTTTTTTTTTTAAACTGAGAACAATGGACTATCTTTTGTTTGTTTTTGGAACGAAACTGAAATCTCTTTTCGTTTTGGTAAATTTTCTTTTTTTTTTTTTCACTTTTTGTTCCAAAAAAAAAAGACACCATAAATGCACCAAACGTTTTATTCCACTTGTTCATTTCCATAGAACGATAAAACTCCAAAAACGTTTTTTTAGAACGTTACCAAATGCAGCTTGAATTGTGGAAGATTCCCATTTTTCCCAACTAGGAAAGAAGTTTGTGGATGGTATTAAGTTCTACTTCAATGTTCCTCCAATCACTAGGGAATGCTTTGTTATAAATGTGAGTGTGACTCTCAATAGGAAAAATATGTAGGAAGTTCTAGGTTGCGTCCTTTCAACCCAAAAGATAACGGTTGGTAGAAGATAGTACATGCGACACCACTGATGTCCCTTGCACACTACCCCCCCCCATCATCTCTCTGTAAATAGGCCACCCTTAGATGCTTCATCCAAGTCATTCAGGAAGCCTTCAAAACCTCTCTCTCTCTCTCTCTCTCTCTCTCTCTCTCTCTCTCTCTGCAGAGGAGGCACTGGTGATGTTGTTGACAGAAGATAGAGAGAACCGATGATGAAATGCATGGAGAGTCTGCATCTCACTCCTTTGTGCTCTCTATGCTTCTGTCATCACCTTCAGCCCCTCGTGTCACTTCTCTATGTCTACTACCTGATACACATTTACTACAAATCAATACCACTGCTCAAGTTGTTTCTTTACATTTTGCAGTTACCTAAGTCAGTTTCATATGAATCTGGGTATTAGTTAAGGGAAAGAGGAGGCACTGGTGATGCTGTTGACAGAAGATAGAGAGCACAGATGATGAAATGCATGGGGAATCTGTATCTCACTCCTTTGTGCTCTCTACGCTTTTGTCATCACCTTCAGCCCCTCTTCCTACTTCTCACTATATTACTAGTACCACCACTTACATATACTAAGGCTCCGTTTGGTATCGTTTCTGTTCCAGAAACTCCGCTTTTTGTCAAAAATGAAAATTTCAGTTTCTGTGTCAAAACGCCGTTTTTAAACAATTTAAGACTGTTTGGTGAATCTTTTTCTAGAACAATTTCAGAACAAGAAAACGACAATTTTTCCGTTTGGTAATGCTTGTTTCAGAAACTTTTTTTTTTCTCTTTTCTTTTCTTTTAAGTCAATAATTACAGTAATAACATTAAAATACTATAAGCATATAAATCCTTTGGGATAACAAAGTATTACATACCAACTAAAAAAAAAACATGGTTTCAAAAGGATGAATAAAACACAGAATTAACAATGCCTTGTCCAAGTTAATTATTACATAATTCCCCAAATTTTCACTTTTTGTCCAAGTCTAAAGACTTAAATGCATGAAGGATGTCTTTCATCTGATTTGTTTGGTCCTCTAATCCTTTAAGTGTTCATTCCAGATATCCTTTCATGTACTCGTTTGAAGTGGACGGTGGTGTGGATGATGTTGATGTTGAGCTTTCTGAACATAATGTATGTTGTATGGTAGAGATATGTGTTTCATCTTTCAACCATACAAACATACCACATCCACGGTTATCATCCTATATCAAATAATAGATGTGAGTAGGGTCATTGAAATTTAACATCAAATTAAAAAAATCTAAAATTATCTATAGGTATAGATCAATTGTAGAAATAAATTACCCCAGTTGAATTTGGGCAATATAGAAAATATTGTCCCTTGTTTGGACCTTTTTTCACAGTTCGTACTTTGCATTGACCCTTACCACATCTACATAGATGTAGTTGGTCCACCCACATGAAAAAATTAGATGAATCTTGACACTTGAAAAATTCTTTTCCAATATTTTTAACCGACTTGATTGTATATTTAGCACAACTCTTCCCGTAAATTTCACAATTCACTATTATGAGTGAAGGCATAGAAGAAGTCATCTGTAACAGTAATTTAAATATCAAAGAAGTTAATTTAACATCCAAATATATGACATTCATAATAATATATCAACTTGTACCACATACATAAATGTAACATAAAACAAGTACTACATCACTTGAAACCTCAATTTAGGTTTTCAGTTTTGTCAAAATAGTTATCGATTTTAGTTTTCAACTAGTTCTGGCATCCTTTACTATCTAGCCATTGCATTTGTAATTTTTAGCCTAATGACATTCATCTCTTTTGCCCCTATTTCGTTGACTTGATTGTGCTATAGAATGATTAACGAAATCTTCATATGGTGGATTCAAGTCATCTTCTACAACTTTTAAATCATCACTCATCCCACGAATTCAGCATCAATAATATGCTCTTCTCGAATATAGTTGTGTAGCTGACAACATGCTAGTACGATTGATGCTTGAACTTTCACTATGATTAAGGCATTAGCCTTAAAATTTGAAGTTTGTTCTTCAATGCCCCAAATGTACGTTCAATGACATTCCGAAGTGATGAATGCCTATAATTGAACAACTCTTTTGTTGTTCTTAGGGATCTTCTATGCCCTTTGTAGTCTGGTAGAGGGTATCTTTCACCCCTAAATGGTGTAAAAAATCCAGATTGGCTAGCAAACCTAGATTCGACAACATAATACTTTCCTACAGACAAAAAATAATATATGTTATTACGTATACATTCAAATGAAAATCTAATATACTAGTATAAAGTTAATACCTGGAGGTGGATGTGGAAAACTCAATCGAGGATCACTCTTTGCCTGTTTAAGTACTCGACAATCATTTGCACTACCTTCCCATCCCACATACACATATGTGAATCGCTTGTCAAATGAACATGTGCACATCACATTTTGAGTTGTGATCCCCTTCTGATTCCTATATCAAGTTTGATCCTCTCTTGGAACTATCGCATGGATGTGAGTACCATCTATGGCGCCAATGCAGTGCTATGACATATAGTGACAATTAAATGATCACTACATATAAGAATATAAATATTCATATATTTAATTACAAACATGTATCATATTAACATATTTACCTTGAAAAAAGGGTAGTATTTCAATTTTGTGCAATCTCTATCGGTATGATACGAACGTCTGACGGTCTGATTTTCTCCTTAGTCAGGCGTTGCATTACAATCAAGACAACATTGAATGTTCGACTAACTGTTTTTCCTAAGTAGTTGAAATGATTTTGGGTGTCCCTATTACTTAAACCCTTCCCAACAATCCATAGGAACATTCCAAGCTGTTCGTCCACTCGGATGTTGATCGTGTCTTTCAACCACCCCTTATGTCTAACATAATCACATAGATTGAGGAAGACATGACGTTCCATCCTAAACTCTTCATAGCATCTGTTGGCATGCCCATTCAATACCTCATGCATCATGACAGCACCTGGAAATACACTATCCCTACATGGTTCCCGAATATATACAGCCTTACTCAGTAATTCCATTCCCATGTGAATGATCATATCTTCTTCATCACTAGAAGTTTCACATAATGCATTTGACATAACTGTAATAAATTAACAACTACTTACAAATTTCAAACAAATAACTGTAAAACATAACAATCTGACACATCATCTCAACCCAAAACACATATTCAACATTACACACATCAATAAAAGAAATAAAACACAAGTAGCCATCATCGAAAGTATTGTCCTGAATCCAAAATTATCAAAAGTAGCATTCAAACACAACCATCATAATTAGTCTCAACAGTAGAATTAGACAAAGGGCCCATTGCTCCTAAACTACTCCAAGACATCTAAAATCCAAGTCCTCTTAACAAGCTCTGCACAGACAAACAACTCCCTCCAACTAGGATCAGTACACATACGACTGGTGGCCTTTAAGTATGTCTCCTTTGACATATCTGGTATAGATGATAATACCGCCTCACATACACTCACACTGAAATCTCAAGGACGAGATGCACCTTCCCCACCACGAACAGGAGATGTAATAGAAGGATTGGATGCTTTCTCAGTTTTAATGGATAAATACTTCCCATACAAGTCCTTGATGTGGCTATCTCCCTTATTGGAGCTCTTTTTTCTTCGTCCCGTGGGTGTCCTATCAAGATTTCACTTTGTGGTGGTCTAAGTTGGAGTAGGAGTATCCTTATGGAAGGGGTCAGTCATACCTAAATGCACCAGGGTATTAGGGGATTCAAAGACTTGCTCAATATCAACAGTATTGTCAGCTTTGATGTCATCCAAATCTTGAGCGCTGTCAACCCCTAAGTTTCCTCTAGCATAGGCATCCCCAAATATCATGCTCAAATCTGGCCATTTGTTTAGTCCATATTTCTTGTATTTCAACCAACCTGAATTTTTCTGCATAAGCAGTAATTGTATCACTCAGATGTACTACTTATTGCAATCTAATCTTGAAATAATTCAACTGGCTAGTGAGATCTATTGTACCTGTATTGCCCTATCCCATACGAACTCATCATCAACTGTGACTAATTTTGGCATTGAGTTCCACCCAAATCCAGTTGTGTCAAGTAGTCTCTTGAATTGTTGGTTCTCTTATTTCAATTTGTTCTTCTTGTTGCGTAATTGTTCTCTCCCAACTGTAAGATTTAAAGCCTTCTGAAATTGCTTTGTAATGTCCTCCCATACAGTTTTGTTAAATGAATTACCGAGTGTGTGACCATTTTTTACAGCTTCTTTCATTGCCTCAATGAAAACAGTGGTCTTAAGTTCTGACCACTTAACGGCAGGGATACTACTTCCAGACATGATAGCTAGACATTATAAGTTAATGTAAAAGGTTAGCATACGGGGTTAAAAAAGACTGAACACTAAAAAAAGAAATAACAAAGCTCATCTTCTGAATATGATACAAACATTTGTAAATAAAACTTACATGCATGAAGACTAACAATTTCTTATACTAAAGAAACAAAAAGTAATATAAGTAACATAAGACAAAGATCTTTCAATCTGGTATCCATCCAGCTAAAGGGTTCAATCTTGGGTATTAGCCTTGAGAGTGATTTACCTCTTCTCTTAATATGTACTTTACTTTTCTCTCTTAAAGTATAGTTGGTTATGTCAATGGACTTGAAGGAATTACTCTAACTTTCATCTTAGCACATGTGCAGGATGGGTGGTTGGGACTAGCTACTTGGTGCTCTCTCAGGGCCTTTCTTGTGCCGATGCATTGAATCAACAATGTCTTATTACAATTATCAAATAAAAATTACCAAAGAAATCTGGAAATCAGATTTAAAATCATACCCAAGCAAAGTAACAAAGCTCCAATAAAATCAGATTTGGGGAGAGATAATGGAAAAACCAATAAAACCAAGCAAAGTAACAAAGAAATCAAGCATAGGAAAATAACAAAGAAATCAAGCATAGCAAAGTAACAAAGAAATCAAGCTATCCAAATTATTAGTATAAGTTGCCACTAAATAAAGATCGCACTATTTATGGGCTGAAAAATGGATGACCAAGATTGATGCAAATTATGAAAGCTATCCGATAGCTGAATTCAGAATTATGATAGTTTCCTACTTCAAATAGGAACTAAAAATTCAGGCAACAGCAGGAATTGATAGACAAAGATTTCATACTCTAAACAGAGCTCAGATAATGATCCAACTAATGATTTAGTAGCAAACAGAGCCATAAACAGTTAACAGAAATCAAGTTCAAAAGATCAAATCAGAAAAGTGAGGATTTTAAGAATTTGAATGGCACCAGGAAAATTGAAAATTGCATGGAGTTTGAATACCATAACAGGATTTAGTCGTGCATTTATGCATCTAATCATTTAAGTAATTAGAAATTGAAATGAAACACAGAAAACATAATTTATTTGAAGAAGCATAATAGAAATGGGACTATGAAAATTTGATGGGAAGATGAATTCAAGAAATAGAAACAGAATCAGAACCAGAAATAGAACTCAGGAGAAGGAAGCATTGCATTCCATGAGAAAACATCTCTGTGAGACATTCTTTCGAACAGGTCTTGAGCATCTGAGATGTAGCCAGATTTAGCATAAATCTAGAGCAGACGATTGTGAAAGAAAAAAGTCGTGGGAGTAAAGGAGTGAAGCTTCATGTGAGACTGCAATCTCCTTGCTTGATCAATATCGGCAGTTCGAAAGCATTCTAGCAAGAGACGGGAGTAAGCTTCAGTTCCGGCATAGCCACGACAGTAGAGTAAACCCTCTTTGGTTCTCTCTAGTTCACAATGAGGTGCTAACCACTAACCCTAGAAAAACCCAAGTCCGAACTCTCCAATTGCAGAGGCTTCAGAGGTAAACATTACCGAACTCTCCAATCTTGATTTGGGTTGTAGATCAAGGTATTATAAAATTTATTGAGGTCATGATCCATCATCAACATATCAGAGAAGATGCAAAGAGCTAGGGCGCACCTGTTTGAGTGAAAACGAGCAGAGAGCTAGGCGTACCTATTGTGTCAAGGATTCAAGGTCGATCGTGCTTTTCTTCTCCAGCGATCGGTCTTCTTCTTCTCCAGTTCTGTGTGCGCAAAGGTGAAAGGCAGAGGTGAAAAAAGAGGGCGAGTGTATTTTATCGGGAACTTGAGAGTGAAGTTGTAAAATCGTTCATTTTTTAGAACTTTTAGAACGAAACTTTTTAGACAGAATGACAATTTGTCATTCCGTCTTCTTCGGTCCTTTAAATCTTTTTTTTTTTTCAACTTTTGTTTCAAAAAAACTGAAATACATCATATGGTTGCCAAACAGTTTTTTGCGTTTTTTCGTTCTATTGAAACGAAAAAACATTAGAAACTTTTTTTTAGAACGATACCAAACGGGCTCTAAAAATCAATTCCACTAGTGAATTTGTTTCTTCACGTTTTGCAGTTCCTTAAGTAAATAAATTATGAATCTTTATAATTTATTTCTTGTTTTCATTTTTGCAGGTTGTATTGGAAGAGATCCGGAAGGAACTGTTTCTGCTTGGTTCAGAAAGAGGGAGTCATGGCTTCTTGGTCTAATCAATGATGGGATTTTCTGTTTGGATTATGTTGTATTTTCTTGGGGGTTAGTGCTTCGGCTCATGTGTGCTTTGTTCTTCTTGCTTTCCCTCCATGGGCCGCCTGTCCATGAAAGGGAGAAGTTGTGATTCCCCATTGGGGTTATCTCTTGTCTTGTATTTTCTCTTCCTCTGTATAGTTTTTTTTTTTTTTCAAATAAAGTGATATTATTTATCAAAAACAAATTTTGAAACAAGTAGCTCATCACTTGCAAATGATTAAGAGCCGAGGGCCGTCTTAAGCTCATCCAAATCATTGATATAATTAAGATCACTATTGGGTTTTGAAGATTTATATGGGTTACTGCAATTTTTTTTGGGTGACTAATCAATATATTCAATAAAAAACAGTGAGAAAAAGAAGCAGGGGAAAACTCAAAAAGAAAAAGAAAAAATTGTTATACAACCAAGAAACCACCCGTAAGGAGGGGAAGCAACCTGAATCATGAGCCGAGTAGATAAATTTCAAGAAGAAACCATGAATCTGTTGCGAGGAGTATCTCTATACAAGATTCTTGGAGAGCTGGCACTTCGCCCTAATCTCATATGAGATTGAATCCCATATTTGGTGAAAATTTCTAGATCACCTTAGAACAATTCCTGAAACTCTGTTCCAGCCAAATGTAGATGACAGCACCCAACACAATCTTACCAATAAAGTTTAAACAAGACTTTCCTTTAAAAAAATTTTCCAAATCCACATCCAGTCAACCTCAATATCCCCAATCCCCAAATTACTAGACTAACATTTTACACACAATTCCTTCCCACATATTAATTTGAGAAGTGGCAACGGAAGAATAAATATTGAATATCCTCCACAACATTCCAACACAAACAACAAGAATATCGAGATGGAACGTGATGATCTTGAAGGAAGGCTTGAGTTGGAAGAGATTTACTCATGACTCACCACACAGTAAAGTAGTGCTAGGGATGTGGTTCATGAACCAAACCACATCAAAATAGGGAGCCGTCTCAGCCGATGCTCTCATCAGACTCTAAGCGGAAAAGGGGGAGAAGTGACCATTATGGGAAGTGCTCCAGTACACAAGATGCATAGAATCTCTAGGGCTCCTACTAATCCCCTCACAACTTCTAAGCTGTTAGGACCTTGGGGTATGACATCTTGTATTTCATCTTTGACAAAAGTGGGCTGATTCTAAAGGGCCATTAAGAAGCCAAAGGCTCCGACGTATTAGCAAGTCCTTGCAGGGGTTTAGGGACGGTAGGCCTTAAGAAAATTTTTTAGGGACTATATGGGTATTTCTGTAGATTGTATAAGATGTCACTAGATATTTGTAGTAAGGATTCTCTCTCTGTAAGCAATATAAGAGAAATGTTAGGATGAATGGCTGTAACCCTATTCTCCCTTTATAGTAAAGTAGGATCTCATCTCACCATGGACGTAGATAATATTTTCAAACCATGTAAATCTGTGTGTTCATTGTATGATTGTTTTGCAATTTTCATTCGCTTTCTGTACTGTTTTAGGGTTCCATTTCTACATAAGCCTCCTAGTGCATTATTCGGTTGCGACATGAACACTCATCCTTGGGTTGCCTAGATGGTTAGGGAAAATTGGGGATTGTGTGGATAGGCGCACGGTCCCAGGTTGGATTCCCCATTTGTGCATCTACGATTTAAGTGGAAACCGCGGTGGTGGATTGCTGCGCTATTCTCCCCGAGGATTAGTTGAGGTGCGCGTAAGCTAGCCTAGACACCTTGGGTTCTACAACTTCTAAACTATATAGCTAAGCCATATCTAGTAGAGGAAACGTAATAAGGGATGACAACAACGTAACCATCCAAGAGAGAGAGAGAGAGAGAGTTCCCAAGACAGCAACTCACTGATCCAAACACCTTCCTTACAAAGCAATAAATTTCAGTCAAATGGTCCTAATCCTTGCAAAAAAAATTATGAATTACAAGCTCTTGATTCCTGTTATTATCATTTGTAACCTACAAGAATGTGATGGATTAAGAGGGAACTAGCTAGGAGTTGAGACATGAGACTAAATAATTGTCTGTCCCTATTCTCCATCACCTCGGAGGATCTAAGAAAAGAAGCATATGTATCACTTCGGTTTATAGAAAACCAATGACCCTTCATCCAGAAAACGATGGCAACAAATTTATTACTATTTATACTAGGTGTGCATGTTTTTTCACCTACGTAGGACTTGGTGGAATGGGAAGGAAAGAAGGCTATGGAATGGCAATTTGTGTATGATGCTTGGAAGCCTATGCTACTTCCATCTAGCATGGGAACCCTACAAGAATTTGCCATTTGCAAGTCAATATGTAACACCTATAAGTCGGCTCTCTCTAATGTATCCTAAGTGTAACTTCTAAGATTTCAGAATTCTCATTTAAGATTATTTTATTTGTGAATAATTAATATAGGCAAAGCATTTCTTGTAAGGGAGTGCAGTTTTTACATGTACGCGAGAGTCAATGAAAATGCATGAGTAAGCATCCACAAAAACATTATTTTCCAACTCATGAGGGGCAGGGAGATTATCTCGTCCCCCCTTCCAAATATATTTAGGTGCCTAACCACTCCTCCACAAAAAAAAAAATATTCAGAAAACATATTAAGGAAAAAAAAGAATATAAATCCAAGGCCTGTACTTCAAATTTAGCTTAACAACTTGCAAGGTCAGGCCGAGCAAAATGGAGTGTTTTCTTTTTTCTTTCACCAATTGGAAATAAGATGAGAATTAGTTAGATTGTTTCTTTCCATTTGAATAATTTTGTTCAAGTTAAAAAAATAATAATAATAATAAAATAAAATAAAAAATAAAAAATAGAGTAAATAAATAGAAGATCAGTTAAGAGTTGGCCGCCATAACCACGATTGATTCTGAATTCTGATAAGTTAGAATTATATATATCTTTTGCTTATAAGATGATGAAAAGGAAGTCACATCCCAAGATCAACCTTTTGCTGGTTAGATTCCCCATAGGCAATGAAGAACAAAAGGGACAAAGACCAACGATTGTCTTCTTTGGGAAACTTGCTTTTGCTTTTGGTGCTTCGTTTTGGTATCTAGTTTTAGACGGGTTAGGCTGCGTTTGGTAGTCATTTAGTTTTAGAAACGACGTTTCGTGTCAAAAGTAGAAATTTTCAATTTTTTGTGTCAAAATGCCGTTTTAAAACCAAAAAATGATGTTTAGTGAACCTGTTTCAAGAATGATTACCCTAATTGTTCACTTTTTTCGTATTTTTTAAACGAAATTGTAATGACAAAACAAGGTTTTTTTGTTCCATTATTTTTCATTTCTAGCTTCTTCTTTTTTTTCTATTATCATTCCAAAAAAAAAACCAAAAAACACAACATTGACACCAAACTCTTTATTTATTTTATTTTTTGTTCCCATAGAACGGAAAAAATCAACAACTTTTTTTCCAGGTGACTACCAAATGCAGCCTAACTCTAGAACTCAAGAACAGATGCTGGACTCCATCACTTTTGATGTACGCTCCAAAGTTTCTACAAACCATGCATCTCATCTATGCAGGATCATCATGTTACGCTAGCTTGGGACTTATCTTTAGATCTCCATCTGATACCTAGATCTTCTCTTTGATTTGAGCATGTATCAAGTATGATGGGAAATTTCCTAATTTTCGGCAATACATGACACAGGAATTGTTTCTATATTATCTGATCAATGATGGCACTGTATTGGTATATATTGTAATGTTCATATCAATAATAAATCAAGTTAGAATTCTCTGAATTATCATGGCATCAGAGCCATTGGCTAACGCCCTCTAAAAACCCTAGTCTTTCATTTTTTTTTCTTCTCTCTTCCTTGACAGCCCTAGCATCCGATCTTACCCCTCCCTCCACTGCCATAGTCCCTGCGGCTCCCACTGCTCAGCCGCCCATGTCTATTGTCCACCACTTTATCTCTCTTAAGTTGACCTCCAAAAACTTCATCTACTGGAAGCCCTTTCTCTGGGATCAAAAGCTCCTCCGCTTTGTTGATGGCACTCATTCCTGTCCCACTGATCTTGCCGAAGCCACTCTCTGACACCAACAAGTAAGGCAATCTGGGATGCATTACACACCTCCTATGGATCTTCATCAACCACTCGACTTCTCTCTCTTAACATGGGCCTCTAAAAGCTGGTTCACACCAATGGGGAATATGTCACGTCCTTTCTTCAATGTGCCAAAGCCTTTGCCGATGAGTTAACTGCTGCAGAAAAACCTCTTGCCCCTGAAGACTTTTACCTTCACATCTTCTGTACACTACAACAGGATCTGCAGGATGTCATCCCCACTCTCATGGCCCACCCTGATCCAATTCCTTTTCCTGAGCTTCAAAGCTTACTAATCAGCCATGAGTATCTCCACTCAAGCACAGCCAATCGAACGGACTCTGCTGATCCAGCTTCCTCTCCAGAGGCTCACCTCTCTCAAACTGACTTGTCCTCATCCACTGGCACCAAGTTCATGGTACCACCAACTGACTACAAGTCAATGGTGCATTAATTGCTTTGACTTGTGATCCGAATACCCCTTATTTGGTGAGACCCTTGTGGGGAGGATACCCACATGGGGAGCTGATCCGGACTCGATGGTGTCTCCTTCTAGTAACTGTGTGCAGCTAGGCATATGGACACTGAACTGTGGAAGATTCCCATTTTTCCCAACTAGAAAAGAAGTTTGTGGATGGTATTAAGTTCTACTTCAATGTTCCTCCAATCACTAGGGTGCGTCCTTTCAACCCAAGAGATAACAGTTAGTAGAAGACAGTTCATGTGACACCAGTGGTTTTCCCTTGCACACTACCCCCCTTCTTCTCCATCATCTCTTTCTATAAATAGGCCACCCCTAGATGTTTCATCCAATTCATTCAGAAAGCCTTCAAAACCTCTCTCTTTCTCTCTCTCTCTCTCTCTCTCTCTCTCTCTCTCTCTCTCTCTCTGCAGAGGAGGCACTGGTGATGTTGTTGACAGAAGATAGAGAGCACAGATGATGAAATGCATGGAGAGTCTGCATCTCACTCCT
Organism: Macadamia integrifolia; assembly: GCF_013358625.1. Classification (NCBI taxonomy): domain Eukaryota; kingdom Viridiplantae; phylum Streptophyta; class Magnoliopsida; order Proteales; family Proteaceae; genus Macadamia; species Macadamia integrifolia. The sequence goes on along the minus strand of NC_056562.1, from coordinate 600,852 downwards.
TTGTGCTCTCTATGCTTCTGTCATCACCTTCAGCCCCTCGTGTCACTTCTCTATGACTACTACCCCACCTCTTTCATTTACTACAAATCAATACTACTGCTCAACTTGTTTCTTTATATTTTTCAGTTACTTAAGTCAGTTTCACATGATTCTGGGTATTAGTTAAGGGAAAGAGGAGGCACTGGTGATGCTGTTGACAGAAGAGAGAGAGCACAGATGATGAAATGCATGAGGAGTCTGTATCTCACTCCTTTGTGCTCTCTACGCTTCTGTCATCACCTTCAGCCCCTCTTCCTGCTTCCCTCTATATTACTAGTACCACCACTTACATATACTAAAAATCAATTCCACTAGTGAATTTGTTTCTTCACGTTTTGCAGTTCCTTAAGTAAATAAAAAATGAATCTTTATAATTTATTTCTTGTTTTCATTTTTGCAGGTTGTATTGGAAGAGATCGGGAAGGAACTGCTTCTGCCTGGTTCAAAAAGAGGCAGTCATGGCTTCTTGGTCTAATCAATGATGGAATTTTCTGTTTGGATTATGTTGTATTTTCTTGGGGGTTAGTGCTTCGGCTTATGTGTGCTTTGTTCTTCTTGCTTTCCCTCCATGGCCGGGCCTGTCCATGGAAGGGAGATGATGTGATTCGCCCTTGGGGTTATCTCCTGTCTTGTATTTTCTCCTCCTCTGTATAAATATATATATATATATATATATATATATATTTTCCTTCTTCGCAATAAAGTGAGATTATTTATCAAAAACAAATTTTGGAAACAAGTAGTTCATCACTTGCATATGATTAAGAGCCGAGGCCCGTCTTAAACTCATCCAAATCATTGATATAATTAAGATCACTATTGAGTTTCGAAGATTTATTGGGTTACTGCAATTTTTTTTTTGTTTTAAAATCAATATATTCAACACAACACAGAGAGAAAAAAGAAGCCGGGGAAAACTCAAAAAGGGGAAAAAAAAATGTTTTATACAACCAAGAAACCACCCGTAAGGAGGGGAAGCAACGGGAGTCATGAGCCAAGTAGGTAAATTCTAAGAAGAAACCATGAACCTAATACGGGGAGTATTTCTATACAGGATTCTTCGAGAGCTGCCACCTTCCCCCTAACCTCAAATGAAGTTGAATCCCATATTTGGTGAAAAATTCTAGATCACCTAGCCCAATCCTTGAAGCTCCTTTCCATCCAAATATAGATGGTAGCACCCAAAAAATCTTACTAATAGAGTTTAAACAAGACTTCCCTTTAAAAAAATTCCTAATCCACCTCACTCAACCTCAATATCCCCAATCCCCAATTACCAGACTAACATTTACACAAAATCCTTTCCCACATATGCATTGAGAAGGGGAAACGGAAGAATAAATGTTGAATATCCTCCACAGCACAACAAGAAGATGGAGAGGGAATGTGATGATCTTGAAGGAGCGCTTGAGTTGGAAGAGATATAGTCACGACTCACCACATAGTGAAATAGTGTTAGGGATATGGTTCTTGAACCTAACCACATCAAAATAGGGAGCCAGCTAATTAGCCGATGTTCTCACCAGATTCTAAGCGGAAGAGAGGGAGAAGTGACTGTAAGATCAAACACCAAGAAACACGAATAATAAAGAGACAATAGATTAGTATGACACAGAGATTTAACGAGATTCACACACTAAGGTGGTGTGCTACGTCCTCGAGCGAAGAAGAAGATGATTCACTATGCAGAAGAGAAATTACACCCTAGCAGCGGCGAGGAAAAACTCGCCCTGAAACCCTAGTTGCGTGAAAACCCTGGAATACAACGACTTTTTCAACAAGCAACAGTACATTATATATACTCCAAACCGCGGATTGACCCATCGGGTCGTGGTCGATCCGATTGAATCATACCGCAGGGGCATAGCCCCCGCACCCCCATACGAGATCAATGATGGGCTCCGGGCTTGGGCCTATCAGCCCAACCCCTCTGCTTCCATCACAGATCTCAGAAAATTTTCCATTCAGGTCGCCACCAAAATATGTCGGATTGGGTCAATCTTCAAAACGGGTCAAAAATTCGAGACAAACTTAACAGTGACCATTATGGGAAGTGCTACATTACACAAGATGCATAGAACCTCTAGGCCTCCTACTAATCCCCTCACAACCTCTAACTTGTTGGGGGTACGATGTCTTCTATTCCATCTTTAGAAAAATGGGTTGATTCTAAAGGGCCATTAAGAAGCCAAAAGCCTCTACGTATTTCGGTAAATTTCCTATAAAGATTTTACTATATATTTGTAGCAAGGATTCTCTCTCTGTAAGCAATCTGATAAAGGTGCAATGTTGAGTAGTTGTAACCTTATTCTCCATTGATAGTAAAGCAGAATCCCATCTCACCGGGGATGTATGCAATTTTTTCGAACCATGTAAATCTGTGTTCTCATTGGGTGATTGTCTAGCGATTTTCGTTCGCTTTCTGCATCGTTTTAGGGTTCCGTTTCTACATAGGCCTCCCAGTGCATTATTCTGTTGCAACATGAACGTGTTTTTTGTGGAATTTGATATGGTTCCAATTTAAGTTGTTTAAGATAAGACTACACCATATTCACTTGTTTACCTTTTCTCAACTTCTAACTAGCCAAGCCATATCTAGTTGAGGAAACGTAATAAGGGATGAAAGCAACGTACCTACCCGAGAGAGAGAGAGAGAGAGAGAGAGAGAGAGAGAGAGAGAGAGAGAAAGAGAGAGAGAGAGAGAGAGAGAGAGAGAGACTCACTAATCCAAACATTTTTCTTGCAAAGCAATAAATTTCAGTCAAATGGTCCTAATCCTTGCAACAAATTATGAATTACAAGCTCTTGATTCCAGTTATTATCATTTGTAACCTACAAGAATGTGATAGATTAGGGGGGAACTACCTAGGAATTGAGACATAGTACACTATAAGTAATTGCATGTACCCTATTCTCCATCACCTTGGAGGATCCAAGACAAGATGCATATGTACATCACTTCGGTTTATATAGAACCAATGACCCTTCATCCAGGAAAAGATGGCAACAAATTTATTACTATTTCTACTTGGTGTGCATGCTTTTTCACCTACGTATGACATGGTGGGATGGTAGGGGATGAAGGCTATGGCATGGTAATTTGTTTATGATGCTTTGAAGCCTATGCTACTTCCTTCCAGCATGGGAACCCTACAAGAATTTAATTTTCCATTTGTAAGTTGTTGGGCTCTAATGTAAGCCACACTAATTATACCAACCACAAACACACAGTGTCAACTATAGCTACAAGTTGAACTCAGGGAGACTGAGGGCTTAATTAACACACTTTCAAATTAGGCTGAGTGCAAATATCAAGAGAGTTAACTATACTAATATAACTAAGTATGCAAGATAATTCTAACAATTAAAGTATCAAATTAAATTAGTACAATTGAATTTAACTAACAATAGAGAAAATGGAGAATAATGGAATAAAATTAATGGGGGAGGTTCATTCAGGATTGGAATTCACCATAAGAATAAGTTGAATTAAAAATAAGCATGGAGATATTTTACACATGGTATGATCTAGGTCTGTGGAAGATGCAGCAATGCCTAACATACCCCATGAGTAGCATCAATATGCCATATTAAGCTAAACATCATAAATCCTAATTAGTATCACTATGGCTACGGCGACTATCATATATATGGTCCTATTGGATGACATACACAATACGACGGTCAACCGTAGTAAGTCTAACTAAGTTCATGTTCGTTAAAATAAAGCATGATCATTATTTATTTATACTAACCACCCATCGCTTCACCCAAATCCCAAAAGAATGGGTTTAGCTAACCATGGGAATGGTGGTGATCATGCTACTTACATTAAAAATAAAAGACATAGCAATGGAAATTAAATTTAAAATAAAAGAACCTGAATTGAAGAACAACTGCAGAATTTTATTAAAGAAGAGCATAAATTCCAAGTTTACGCATATCCAAAGTCCAAAGATGCTTCTAAATCTTCAATTACAACTTTAATAGCTCCAATAAAATTTTGTAGAGAAAATAAAAAATTACAACTTGTAAACTTAAATTATTCAAAGTTAAACTAATAAAGTGAAAGAAGAGAGATAGGGAGAGGAAGCTTGGTTTTTTAGAGAAAGTAGAGCTCTCCTATTTATAGAGTTTAGCTACCTAAAGAATGAGGGGCGAAAAAAACAAATCAAAATCAAAACCTATAATAGAAACTACCCAAATTTTGATAATCCCAATTCCCTCTACAATATTTCTCTTAATTTCAAAATAGAAGATGATAAGACTCTTCTAGAATATGTCCAATATAGAAGATCATGAATATGAAACTACTAAAAATTCATCCCAACATGTGGTTAAAAACCAAAATAGAAGGTTGACTCAGCCTAAATCTTCCTTGTTGAAATCGTCCACCTCATAGGAAGTCCTTGGAATTTATTCTGTAGATTTTGCCAAGAGAGAATCTTTTAGGCTGTGACCAGGCTGGCTAGAGTTTGGCTACTTGGGCCGAATTTGACACTTGTACTCCATTTGGTCCACTTTTGGCCTGAATTCTAAAAACAAGAGAAAGTACCTAAAGTATCCTTGTTCTGGGAATTAAATGATATAATAATTGGACTAATTTACATAAAAAAAAATGTTCAACACAAGTTAATATGTAACACCTATAAGTCGGCTCTCTCTAATGTATCCCAAGTGTAACTTCTAATTTCATAATTCTATTTAAGATTATTTTATATGTGAATAACTAATATAGGGGAAGTGTTTCTTGTGGGGGAGTGTGGCTTCTACATGTGTGTGACTGCCAATGAGAGTGCAAGAATAAGCATCCATAGAAACATTGTTTTCAATTCATGGAAGGGCAGGGTGGTCATTTTGTCCCCCTTCCAAAGTATATTTAGGTGTTGGGCCACTCTCCCTCCATAGAAAACGTTTTTCCAAAAACATATTAAGGAACAAAAAAGAATATGTAAGTCCACAATCAAAGGGCAACAAGATACACTACATAAAGAAGACCAAGCCCGCAAATTAGGGCAACACAAAACAACTCAAACTCCCAAAACAAAGCTGGGCTCAACATAGCCAAAAAGGCCAGAAGTACCAAAGACTGCATCAAATCGGAATACAGAATGGGACGCAAAAATTGTATAGGGTCTCAAGAAGCTGCAATGTGCTTGTTCCTCAAAAAATTCAGGCAAAGCGAAGTAAGGGGCCGGGAGGACATTATGACGGACCTCAAACTCAATTGACCTACAAATCTACTGGATTGTGTGGGAAGAGTGAGGAGAATTTGTGAAAGGTTTATTAATATCCCACATCGATTGTGAGGAAAAATCTCTTTCCTAATATACTTATGTAAACAACTTCATCTTATCAAATCGATTATTTGAGATGGAGATTTATATGGTATCAAAGTAGATTATATGCCTAATATTTCCAAAATTCTTTGTCTTGGAAAGTATATCACATACCACTATACTTTGTCTTTGATGAGACTTCCACTCTAGGCAGTTTTCACTTTGGTGGCAAGTAGTCATTTTTACTTGGCTCTACGCTACTCTAGAATCTCTATCTGACGACAGATTGCTCTAGAATTTCTACCTCCACCATAGCTCTTTCAATGTCCCAAAACTAAGATGTCATGATAGGCACCGTAAGTCAAAAGCTCCAAAGCATATGGAACGCAAAGTTAGGTCCATTATCTCCCGTGATAAGATGGTCCATTCTATAACCATGCCCCAAATTGAGCCCCACTAGGCACATCACAATTTTTTTTTTCTTTTTTTGTAGGGGTGGGGGGAGTGTTATTTGCGTCTGGATGCTCCCCAACCCTAGCTCCAACCCCTCCAGCACATCCAATGACTGGGAGGGCCTTAAAGTGTGTGCACCCCCCATCTATCAAATGCACACTAGAAGCACTGGAGGGGTTGGAGAGGATCCGAATCCATGTTATTAGGTTGTTATTAACCAGAAACTGGTATATGTCTGTACTTTAATTAGAATTTTATATATCCTTTCCTCTCAACTCTCTTGAAAAAGAAAAAAGAAAAAAATCTCCTAAAAATATTTTGAAATTGCACCATGAGAAGACCAAACACAGCAAGCGCAGCAGGTTTTAGATGTATTATGGGGAAATGGAAGAATATGTAAAGAAGGAACCGTATCCTCAAGGCCTGGTAAGTGATGACTATCGAATACATGCGTTAACCTCATCTTCTTGGGAGGACGAAAATGAAGATTCCAGTTTCCACATTCCCCCCCACCCTAACTTTTTCTTGCCCACACAAAACTTGGTTTTTAAGAGTCGTATTCATGGACTGAATCATGAAACAGAAATACTTCTCAAGCCTGTACTTCAAATTTCGCTTAAACAACTTGCAAGATCAGGCCGAGCAACATGGAGTGTTTTCCTTTTTCTTTCCCCAATTGGAAAAAAGGTGATGATTACTATGATTGTTTCTTTCAATTTGGATAATTTTGTTTAAAAATTTTCAAAAGAAAATAAACAGAAGATCAGCGAAGAGTTGGCCGCCAGACCCACGATTGGTTCTGAATTATGATAAGTTAGAATTATATATATCTTACTTATAAGATGATGAAAAGGAAGTCACATCCATGATCAACCTTTTTCTGGTTAGAATCCCCTGGTCAATGAAGAACAAAAGTGGCAAAGACCCACGATTGTCTTCTTTGGGAAACTTGCTTTTGCTTTTGGTGCTTCCATTTAGCATATATGGAAAGAGTGCAATATCAAGCTTTAAACGGGTGACTCTAAGATCAGATCTTGGACTCCATCACCTTTGATGTGCGTTCCAAATTTTTTATCAGACCATGCCTCTCATTCATGTGGGACCATCATGTTTTGCTAGCTTGGGACTTATCTTTAGATTTGCATCCGATGCCTAGATCTTCTCTTAGATTTGAGTATGTATTAAGTATGATGGCCGATTTCCTAAGGTTCAGCAATGCATGACACAAGCTTCTATATTATCTAATCAATGATGGGCACTGGCCCCATAGATGATGGTTCTAAGAGTGATACCATATCTCCTTGTCTTTGGGGGGCGGAAAGTAAGCTAGAGAGTTGGGACCCTTTTAAGTGCAGCTTTTGATATTGGGAACCTTCTTCCCTAACCACATATCTGATATCTTTTGGTGATATACTTTGACTGAGAACGAATAAGAAGCCTTCTAAGACTCAAAAGGATAGCTGGGTTTAGCCAATCTAAGAACATAAAATTAGTCATCACACTTGCTTTCCTTCTATTATCTACAGAAAATATCTATAAAGGAAAACAAAACTATCCATTTGCGTGTGTCTACGCTTAGACACAGACAGATGTAAAAAGACTACGCTGCCCCATGTACTAAAAATGCCTCTGCATTGCCTCCCATTGGTTTAGATGTTAGAACAATAACCATGCAAGCGAGTAGCATTCTCTTGCCCATATCTATATATAAGAATATAGAGAGAGTGGTATCTTGGCATACATGAACCTTCCCTTCTTCCTTTCTTGGATTTTATTTTTCTTTTCTAATTTTATTTTTTTCTAATAATTTCTTGGATAAATCACTATGTATCAACTTGATTTTGATGATTCTTCTCTTTCTTCTTCCAACGTAGTATTAGAGGGAAAGATTATTATAGATAAGATTCTTGGTGGCATACCTAGAAATAAAAATAGATTAAAGATATTCTCAACATTTTTGAAGAAGATAAACATTCTCTGGATTCAAAAAGACAAAAAAATTTCCTCTTTGAGTTAACTTTTCAATTTGGTAGTGTTTGGTTATGTCTGTATGACAGAACAGGTATTTTAGGGTTTTATGATTCTGTATTTCATTCCATTGAAGAGGAGAATAAATACACAATATTGAGCTAGGACTTACCATTCACATGCTATATGGATTTCTGACATACCATTCACATGCGATATGGATCCTAGTATACAAGGTAATGGAAAGATGCTAATCCTAGTATACAAGGTAACTAGGATATGCTAGAATATACAGCTGGGATCCTACATGGATTGATACACCCCCTCAAGGTGACATTTCGACGAGTCGGATTTTCAGTTTGTCATGAAGAAACTAGAAACTCTTGGAAGGGAGACCCTTGGTGAAAATATCCACAACCTGATCAAGAGTGGAGATGAACTGAACCTGAAGTTCCTTTTTGGACACCTTATCACGAACAAAATGGAAATCGATCTCGACATGTTTGGTACGAGCATAGAACACCGGGTTCACAGAGAGGTAAGTGGCCCTATATTGTCACACCATAATATAGGAGGGCGTTGAAGGGAGACACCAAGCTCACGAAAGAGGGATTGGAGCCACGTTAGTTCAGCAGCTGTATCGGCCAGGGCCTTGTATTCAGCATCTATGCATGAGCGAGCAACTGTACACTGCTTGCGAGAAGACCAAGATAGAAGATTGGATCCTAGAAAAATAGCATAGCCTCCTATAGACTTGCAATCAGACGAGTCACCAGCCCAATTCGCATCAGAGAAAGCCAGTAACTCAAGAGGGGAAGACCGATCAATCAGGAGGCCATGGGTGCTTGTGTGCTTCAGGTAGTGCAGAATGCGCTTAACAAGAGACCAGTGGTTCTCAATGGGAGAATGCATGTATTGGCAAGCACAATTGACAGCGAACGAGACATCCGGCCTGGTGAGAGTAATGTACTAAAGGGCACCCACAATGAAGTGATAGTGCGTGGCATCGGAAAAGAGGGCACCCCCTATCTCAGATGTTCCCGATGAGGTGGGGATGAGGGTGTGAACATGTTTGCACTTGGTCATGCCAGCATGATGAAGAAGATCAGTGATATAGCACTACTGGGAGAGAAGAAGGCCCTTGCTATGAGAGACGGCCTCAATTCCCAAAAAATAATGCAGGGGACCAAGATCCTTGATGGAGAACTCCTGTGAGAGTTGGCCAAGCAAGGAATCAATATGGGTGGAGGTACTGCTTGTAATAAGAATGTCATCAACGTAAACTAACACATAGGTTACCACATTTCGTTATGAAAATATAAATAAAGATGGGTCCGTCTGAGAAGCATGAAAATCTGATTGCAGAAGGAACTGAGATAAGCACTGGAACCAGGCACGAGGAGCTTGCTTGAGCCCATATAAAGACCGTTGAAGCTTGCAAACATGATCGGGATGTGAAGCATCTTGAAAACATGGGGCTAAGTCATGTACACTTCCTCATTGAGAAAACCGTGGAGAAATGCATTGTGTACATCAAGTTGACGAATAGGCCACCCACGAGTGATAGCAAGAGAAAGCACAGTCTTGATGGTAGTAGGCTTAACAATAGGGTTGAAAGTCTCAGTATAGTCAACACCCTGTTGTTGGTGAAAGCCCTTGACAACCAGGCGAGCCTTGTAGCGCTCAATGGTTCCATCTGCTTTGTGCTTGATCCTGTATACCCACTTAAAACCAACAAGATTAGTACTGGGTGGGGGGACTAAAGTCCAAGTTCCATTGCGAACAAGAGAATTGAATTCATCTGCCATTGCAACCTGCCACTGAGGATCCTTGGAAGCCTGTGAAAAACAGGTAGGTTCAAGGGGAGGGGCAGTGGGTGTTGAGGTGGTAAGGTGAAGGTGAGGGGTACGGCGAGGGCATAAGTCCATGGTGTGGGTTCGAGTTGGGATCGGAGGAGGTGGAGGGGCGGGTGGGGGAGTAGTTAATGTGGTGGGATTGGGCAGTGTTGGTAAGATGGGGCTGGGCGGTGTGGATGAAGAGGGTTGAGGTGGCGGTGTGTTAAGTGGTGGTTGTTGGTATAAGGTAGTGAGGGGCATGGTGCGGCTTGGTGGAGAGGAGGATGGTGATGGTGTGGGAGAGGTATGGGGCTTGGGGTAAGGCATTCCAGGGGTTGCAGGAGCAATAGTTGTAAGGGGATATCGAATAGAGAGTGGGACAAGAGCCCAGGGAGAGGGCGGTGGGGATGATGGAGCTGGTCCAAGGATGGAAGGACTAGAGGTTTGAAAGGGGTAAGATGATTCATCAAAGCGCACATCACGCACAATGTAAATGCGACCAGAATTGAGGTCCATACACCGATATCCAAAGTGAGAGGGACTGTAGCCAAGAAAAACACACGTGGAGGAATAGAATTGCATTTTATGGTTGTTATAGGGACGGAGATATGGGAAGCAGCAACAACCAAAGGTGCAGAGAAAGGAATAATCAGGAGGTCGTTTATGAACCAGTTCAAAAGGAGAAAGGCCTTCCGTGACACATGAGAGCATGCAGTTTATGAGATATATCGCAGTTTCAAATGCAAAGTGCCAATATTGCTGGGGTACCGATGCTTGGGCTAAAAGGGTGAGCCCAGTTTCAACTATGTGAAGATGGCGGCGCTCAACGGCACCCTGTTGCTCATGGGTATGGGGATAGGCAAGACGATGTTGAATATCCAAAGAGGAAAAATATTGAGGAAGGGAGTGAAACTCCCCTCCCCAGTCAAACTGAATATACTTAATTTTTCACTCAAATTGGAGCTCAACCATAGTCTGAAATTTAGGAAAAAAATTTAAAACTTCAGACTTAGAAACCATAGGAAAATACCAGATAAACTTAGTGTGGTCATTAACAAAAATAAGAAAATATCAAAAACCATCACCAGAAATAAAATGAGAAGGTCCCCATACATCAGTGAACAATAAATCTAAAGGAAAAGAGCTACAAACTAAGCCTAGAGGCCTTGCCAAGTTGACAAGCCGTACAAAGAGTACTGGTTTTATTTGAGAGACAAGGAAGATTATTTTTCTGAATTATTTGATTAAGAACTCGATGGTGGGGATGACCAAGATGCTGATGTCATCCATCACACGTGGTACATTCAGCAATATTGGCAGACGGTGAGGGAGATGACATGGGAACGGTGTACTGACCATCTTTACTCTATCCGAAAAGAAGAGTACGCCTGGTTATTAGATCCTTGATAAAGAAATAGGAAGTGTGAAATTCAACATAAACGTTATTATCACGAGTAAAACGTTGCACAGAAAGTAAAGACTTATTCAAAGAGGGAACATGAAGAACATTAGAGAGATTAAAATTCCGAATAGGAGAAGAAAGTTTGGTACAGCCAACATGTGTGATGGAAAGCCCCTTATCATTGCCAACCTGTAATTGATCCTAACCTAAATAGTTCTCATAAGATGATAGAGAATGAAGATCGGGCATGACATCATGTGTAGCACCAGTGTCAGGGTACCATGTGGATGGAGGTGTGTTGAAGTATGGGTTAGGCTAGGTATGGTAGGCGGATGGTGGGTTCATAGGGGGATTAGGCTAGGTGGGGTAGGCGGTCATAGGGCTAGGATATGTGTGGTAAGCGATAGGGGTAGGTGGGCGATAGTAACAGGTAGCGGCTGCATGGTTGGTGCGATGGCAAATAGTGCAAAATAGATGTCGTTGGCCTTGGTTGGAATAGCGCCCCCCACGACCATGTCCACCTCAATTGCGACCTCCACGGCCTTGGGGAGAACCACAATCAGAGGACTGAGACTGAGGAGGATCAGTTTGCGAGCCCCCTTTGGTCGTTTTGGTTACCTGATTGGTGGAAGGATTGGAGTCGCTAGATGGAGGATCAGTGATGGCAAGCTTCTTTAGGGAGGAGCTCACAAGGAACTCGTGTCTGAGGAGCAGCGTATGTAGATCATCATAGGATACTGGAGTGGAGCGACCAAGTAAGGTGGGTGTGACCTCTCTGAGATCAGCATGCAAAGCCCTGAATATGTGTATGTTAAAGTCAACGACTTTAAGAGGTTCACTGGCAGCACTTAATTTGTCAGAGAAACTCTTCGCACGCTGGAGGAAGGAAGACACTGATTCCTCAGGTATATGAACAAGATCTTGTAGGTCCATATGAAGAGAGAGCACATGAGTGGTGGAGGCAGAGGCATAGGTCGTGGTCAGCGTCTCCCATATGGCCTGGTTGGTGGTTTTGCTGATAATAAGAGGGAATACCTCTTCAGAGAGGGATACAATAAGGAGACTGTGAATAAGGGCATCCTATTGACACCAAGCAACAGCAGCACTTTGTTCCGAGGGACATGGGTTGGAGCCAGTTAAAAAACCAAGTTGATTCTGTCCTTCAAGGAAAGGTTCTAGTTGAGTTTTCCAAAATAAGAAAGTTTTCGAGTTTAGTTTGATAGAGAGGTAATGGTGTGCATTGGGAATGGAGGGAGAAGCTGGTGTTGAAGAAGGAAGAGGAGTAAAAGAGAGGGCCGCTAGTGTCTGATCTCCCGTGGGGGAGTTGTCGCAAGCCATATAGAAGGGAGGGGCGGCTAAGCTCTGTGGAGCTTATGCAGCTCTGATACCATGACAGAATAGGTATTTTAGGGTTTTATGATTCTGCATTTCATTCCATTGAAGAGGAGAAAAAATACACAATATTGAGCTAGGACTTACCATTCACATACGATATGGATTTCTGACTTACCATTCACATACGATATGGATTTCTGACTTACCATTCACATGCGATATGGATCCTAGTATACAAGGTAATGGAAAGATGCTAATCCTAACATACAAGGTAACTAGAATATGCTAGAATATACAATTGGGATCCTACATGGATTGATACTGTAATACACGGTGTGCTGTCTTATTGGATAAAGGCTTATTTTCTAGGAATTTGTAGGTACCAATGTCCTCATGATCCCAAAAATAAAATGGCAATAAGGAAAGAGAAAGAATTTTGCCATTCTAGGCACATTGGCAAGTTTTTGTGGACTTGTCATTCAACACTTCAAGGTCTGAAATAAAAATCCTCCAGGTTTCAGTGTTAGGAGAAAAAACTTTCATCTGTTGTTAATTTTTTGAAAAATTCAATAATAAGAATATGGGAAAGATATATCTCAACATGAAGAGTAGGAACTAGGACGGGCCTAATCACTTTTTTTTTTTTTTTTTAAGAACAATACATGAGGCCGGGAGGGCAAATATATATAGTTTTACCCCCTTGTTTCGTGTAAAAAAAAAAAAAGCAATGTGAATAGGCATTTTCTAAACCTCCTATTTAGAGAGACTTTTCCTTTAGACTAATTTGTGATTTTTTTTATTCATGTGTTAAGTTTCAACTTAAATGGGCTTTTTCACGTGGCAAAATATAAAATCCCAAGTGATTGAACTTGGAGCTGAAATTTAGCACACGGGTCATATAAATTTTCAAATAGCATACAATAAAAATTGCACATCATCCTTCCATGTGGAAGAACTAGATGTGTAGATCATTAAAGTTATATAGTCTATATATATATATAGACCAAGAAACCTTTTGCCATGGATAGGTATCAGCATCAAAACTAGGCAAAAATCTTGACAAATGTACAAAATATAAATTTATTGTTGGGCCTGTTTATCGCTTAAAGGGGACTACTGATTACTGAAGGCCATGGAATCCTTCTTTCAGATGACCACATGACAGTCAACATAGTCAAGACTTTGGATAAATAAGAAATATTTCATCAAAACTGTTGGTCATTTTTTGGGATAGTACCAGTCGATGTGGAAGAAGTAGAGATTCTCACTAAAAGAACATGGAATTCTGCAGATAAATCTATTCAACCATACTGAGTGAAGCCAGGTTTGTACTACGAAGGGTGAAACTAAATCTATTCTCCATTCTTCTTATTTGGTGTTAAACAAAAGATTAAATAGTACTAATAACAAGGATCGATATTTTTCTAGCAAAAATCTATTCCCCAACCCAAAAGGGATAAAAATATAACTTCTTGTAGTAGATGAAAGAAACACCCCACCCTCCCCCACAAAAAAAGGGAAAAAAGAGAAGAAGAGAAGAGAAGAAAAAGAAAGAGAAAGCGAAGAAGTTTGGAATCCTTGACTTAATTTGTCAAATGAGAAATGCGAATTAGATCTTGCTCTTTGTTCCCCCCTCTTTATAGAAAATGGAGAAATGAATTGATCGATTTATCAGATCCTAGGTCGGACTGACAAGGCTGAAACTTGCAGCTTTCGCCTTTGATAGGGCAATGCTATGACCGATTGAACTACAATCTCAGAAAATTAGGTGTACAGCCTAAGAAAAATTCTAATTATTCATTGGATTTCATTCGAACCAAGAAGAAGAAGGATTGCCAATATGAAAAAATACATGAGAGACAATACATTCTGACCCTCCATAGACTCCCCAGTGGCGAGAGCCTCATACACTAGGTATACCCTTTATAAAGAAAAAACTGCTCAACAAGAATCGCTGTTTATCCCTACAGATGAAACAAGCTGAAAGGAAAAACTGAAAAGAACCAAAAGGACATAGCAAGCCCAAAACAGCTAACTTCTTTGAATTGTATCTTTCCTTCACCTGAATAATCAAGTTGGGGTTAGGGGGTTGGGAAACTTGTAGTGCCACAGAATTGTAGCATCCGAAAGAAATATATCTCCATTTAAAGCCAAATGACATTTAACCAAAGCCATATGTTCATTTTGGCAACAGTCTAATGCAATAACTAACCTATAACGATATAAAAGGTCTTAAATTTTTATTTATTTAATATCAAATTTATTCAAAAAAAAAAAAAAAGCAAAGAAAAAGAGGAAGAATGTACAAGCCCCAAGAAGAAAATAACATAGAAAAGCTCAAAAACCCTGCCCTATCAAAGGGAAACAGGCTCCAAAACAACAAAAGAAAACAATAGAAGAGGATAACAATCCCTCTACGGGAAAAAATAAAATCACTAAAGATGAGATCGTCTACACACTCCTTCAATGAATTAGAAAATGATTCGTCTTCAACACTTTTTCTTTGATCTCTAAACCACTACTCTTGTTCATCACATCAGACTTGATATCCATAATAATGCATGGCTTAATTCTGGTCATGTTGCTAAAGATCCTAGAATTTCTCTCTTTTCAAATGTCAGCAATAGTTCTACCCAACAAAAAAAGAGTGAACAATGGAAGCCCCAAATGCCATATAGAAAAATTAGTGATTTTCCATAAACTTCTTGTACAACATTTCATCCTAAAAAAACTATCCCAACCCACCATATAGAAAAATCATTCACCACTCCCATAAAAGAAAACAAAGAAAGCTAACATAACAGATTCTGCGACCCTCATGGGCCATATAATAATCAACTCTTGAAAATATAATTCTTATTTTTCATTTCCTCATTTTACACAATTCCCAACGCCAAGGATCTCATGTGACATGTTCCAACAGGTGCAGTGAGCAACTTACGAGGTTGTGTTTGTGCGGTTAACAAAGCCCAGTAAAGAAGATATACAGAAAAATACATATTCTTGATTAAATCCTGAAGTAGCCAATTAGATGATCTACTAGTATCAGTTCCTGTTCAGGTGGTTGTTGCCATGACTCAAGGAGACCCCAGATTGAGTCTCCTGATCTCAGCTTGGTCTGAAAAGGCACCCCTCCCTTTCCTCTTCCTCTCTCTTCTACTGTAGAACCTATTTAATTATATCCAAAAAATAATAATTAAAAATCAAACTAAATATCTGCACCTCACTGAACAAGATCAGCTTTTTTTTTTTTTTTTTTTTTTTTGAAGAAAAAATAACTTTACAAAACAAAGAAGTTGGCCATGACTCAAGGAGACCCCGGATTGAGTCTCCTGATCTCAGCTTGGTCTGAAAAGGCACCCCTCCCTTTCCTCTTCCTCTCTCTTCTACTGTAGAACCTATTTAATTATATCCAAAAAATAATAATTAAAAATCAAGCTTCTGAAAATCAAACCAAATATTTGCACCTCACTGAACAAGATCAGCTCTTTTTTTTTTTTTTGAAGAAAAAATAACTTTACAAAACAAAGAAGTTGGGCATACCCAAGCAAACTTAAAAAAGAAGCGCGATATGATCAGCCTCCACCTTCAGCATGGCCATCAAAAAAGACTCACAAATGCATGACATCTGACAAACTGATATCTAGGTCTTGATAATGTATCAATGGTAAGCTTCTCGTTTAGATGTGTAGGAAAAGACACCATCGCTGCCGACGATCCCGATTTTGGTGCATCCTTGGCCAAGAAAAAATAAAAAGAAAGAAACCCTTTAAGTGGTCAATTTTTCTGTCCTTACAAGTTACAAGTTCATTTCTCTCTCAAACATGGGGAGAAACTAGAAATGTGTTACAAGTACACTTTAAAAGGGCCAAATTTTAATCCCCTTTCACATGCTTATTACAGGTTGGCCTCCTTGAATTCAAAACCTCCAATAATAAGAAGAGCATAAAATCTTGAAGAATTGATTGACACAAACTCATTCATCACCTCCCATGAAATCAGTCCCTGGTTGGATTGGAGATAAGTTAATCCTCATTGAACTTCAAAAAACAACAATACCTAACTCTGATTCCAACCCAAAATGTGATTTTGGTCTCATGATTTCACAGTGGGAAACCATAACTGAGAGAAGTTCAACCTGCAAAAATGAAATAGAAAAATACAAAGAGAAACAAATCAAAGTAAGCATTTGAAGGGATTAGTATAAGGACTGAGTTTTCTGAAGGCCATGGAAAATCCATTCACCACAATGTTTATAATGACCGCGGAATATTTAGAGGGTATTTTGAAGAAAATACTAAAACCCTATAGGGTTATTGAACCCTGTGGATGAACACCTTAATATAAAAATCTACAAGTAGTTTGCATAGTGAACTGTAAAAGACTAAAAAATAAAGTTCAACAGTGATATCCATAACCCATTTGCTGTAAAAGTGGTGGGGGGTAGTACTAGAATTATAGTATGGTATGAGGGGCTGAAGGTGATGACAGAAACATAGAGAGCACAAACGAGTGAGATACAGACACCAAGCATTTCATCATATGTGCTCTCTATCTTCTGTCATCAACAGCATAACCAGTGCCACCTCTGTCCACTTACTAGGTACTTAACTGCAAACTGATACAATCCTTAACAAGTAACACAGAGAGAGAGAGAGAGAGAGAGAGAGAGAGAGAGAGAGAGTATAAGCAGTTGGAATGGTGGGGTAAGAACTAGAGAAGTAACAAGAGGGGCTGAAGGTGATGACAGAAGCATAGAGAGCACAAAGGAGTGAGATGCAGACTCTCCATGCATTTCATCATCTGTGCTCTCTATCTTCTGTCAGCATCACCAGGGCCTCCACTATCCCTGACTAGTCCCTATTCAGATCCACACAGTGATTTAATCCTAATGAGAGAGAGAGAGATGGATGTTTTGAAGGACATGGAAAGGGTCTTGGAAATGGCTTGGTTTGGAGTTTGGACATCCTCTATAACACCCTATTTATAGAAAGAAACCATTGGAGAAGAAGGGTGTCACATGATTGATGATACTCCCATAGCTCCTCCATGTAACCGTCTTCCAAAGATTGAATTGAAACGACAGAGCTTTGAAGGCTAGAAGTTACTGATTCCCAATTCTAACTTCATGATTACGTCACTGAAGACGATAGGAATATGGAGGCAGTAACGGCTCTGTTTAACACCGTCCACAGACCTCATTCCTAATTGGTCAGTTGGCCAAACATGGGAATCTCTTACTGTTACATCTTTGCCGAAAGGAGATAAGACTTCATCGATCTCTTAGTTACCATAGTTCGGAAAACCAAAGCATCAGCTAAACCTAATTCAACCAAGTTGGTCTCTTCTTTTCTTTATATGCCTAAAACCAGAATCTACCTTCCAAAACTGTTCAGTTGTGATTTTAAGTTTGCCAAAGGTGTCTAGTCTAGTTAGGCTCTGATATTATGTTGTAAGGTCTAATTTAAAAAAATTAGGGGATTATGCGGAGAGAACTCCTCAAGTATATGAAGGCACTAAGGATTTGAACTAATCGATGTGAGATTATACATCTATAACTCCCAACATCTCAACACTGAATGAAGGTCTAGAGACCAGTGAAAAACAACCTCAAAAAGCTATGTGGCCTAGATAGAAATGTGTATCATTATAGGAAAAAATTTGGCTACACCTAAATTGCAGTCAAAGAAATACAATAATTATTCACTTCCCCCTTGGGTTCATAAATACTCTATTAGGTTTTGGCATTTTTTAAAATAACCTTTCAGATTTCATTTCTTTTGTTGCGAGCAAGGGTTGCAAGTTGCAACCCAGGCAAAAGCTAAATTTCCATTATATGAGTTTATTGATTTAGAAATTCAATGCAAATATACGTATTTGACTGATTATTAAATAATCACCAAATTTATTCATCTCTAGTTTCATGAGTTTGGGAGACACAGATCAACAGACACCTATCATGGAAGAGGAGATTAAGGAAAGTCACTCCAGTACCCCATAGATGGTTATAACAGATTCTTGTTTCATTTTCAATTCCTTTTGGATCAGAAATGGTGAGTTGTGCCCATTCTCCCTCTTCTTTTGCCTTACAACCGGAATAAGGACGCTTAGAATTTTTTTTTCGCTAAAAGGTCGATTGTATTAAGAATAAAAATTGGAATACAAGAAGAAAATGAAACAAACTAGATAAATAACAAATGCCTCACTAGCCTAACCCCCACCTTCGACATTGCCATCAATAGGGGAGAGACCAGAGAGCACTAAAATCAAAAATCAGTAAGGCTAAACAAATCGAAATCTTACTCTACCCTGGACACCTACTTGAAGATCTTCTTATCGATGAAAAAAATGGAATTTAAGAGTCCAAACTACCATCTAGCAGATCAGAAATATTTTTATGGAATGTCCTACTCCTGCCTAAGCTTTCAAATGATTGAAAATTATATATATATATATATAGAGAGAGAGAGAGAGAGGTCTACCCTGTCGGATATTGAACCATTCACTTTTACATGGTATCACAAAAATAGTTGATACATACAAAATGCCCTATCACCGAATCCCCCCGTCCCCCACCCAAAGAAAAATGAGAAGAATGGTGTCACTGTAATAATTTAGGAGACAAAGAAAACCACTACTTCAAAACGATTTTGACACACTGTAGAATTGAGTTGTGAGCTAAAAAAATTGTCCATGTATCATTTCGAGGTTGCAGAATTTCCACATGGCATGCCATTAACCCTTTAACCAGCACATAGATAACCATCTTTTTTTTCACCAAAAAATAAATAAATAAATAACCATCTTTCTTCAAGCCTTTATGACTACGAAGGTGAAATAATGAAAAAGAATTTTCTTTTTTGTGGAAAAATAATGAAAAAATGGAAGGTAGATAAGTGGAAGTGCAAAGAAAGTTATTGCACCATCATTGGCTATTAAGATTTCGTAGTTACTTTGGATGGTCTAAATCGAGTCCAGCTCTCTTGTGCGTAAATCAAATTTCTTTGTGGTGTAATAGGGCATTTGGCACGCATTCAATTGTCAGAAACACTCAAGCACAGAATCCAAGGTAGACACATGTAGCCCAAGATGTTTCTGTGCGTTGAATGCACGCTAGATGCTCAATTGCACCACAAAGGATCCAAATCCTTGCATATACAGAATTACCGTCAACACTCAACAATGCTTATCCATTTTTCTTCCAGAACTACCCCTGTCAAACCGCCAATAATATTTTTACTAAGAAGTTGACCAGACCCTTTAAAGGCTAATATACCTAATATTCATGGCAGAAACTCAAAAACAAGGAAATTATATATTAAAGTATAATTATTAAAAAAAAATATTATGTAAACCTATTTCACTGGTGGTTTTTTTTTTTTTTTTTTTCTTTTTTTTAAGATATCTATAATATCAATTTATTAGAAAAGAATGAAAACATTACATTTCAAAGGCAGTGACTCAAAACCTCAAGGAGAACACCCCCAAGACTAAGAAGGCTCCAAGGACCACCAATCTAGCTGCATGATGGCACTGAAAAAACAAACCAAACCAAACTAAAAGAATCAAGAAGGCAAGGAACAGACATGGAGATTAGTTCTCCAGGGATACACTTGTCAATCCAGATTGGGTTAACACCACATTTCAGAGCTAGGGAGGGATCCTGAAGGATTTCCTACCCTTAGAAATCATTGCTCTACACTTGTCCTCACATCTGATTTGATATCTCTTATAATGCAAAATAATCGGATATTTCTCTCTTTTCAAAGTGGGCAACCATAGCACTGAATGTCGGCTTTATTTTAATCATAGATCTCAAAAAATTTCACATTCAAATCACCACCAAAATATGTCAAAACAGGTTAAGAATTCAAGACAAACTTAATAATTTCTGAGAATACAAAGTCTTGAACTATATCATTGACTCCCAATCCACCATCGGGGAAGGACACCTCATAATAGTCCAAAATGATTTAATATAGAATAATTAAGATGTAGAGGCTGTCCAAATGATTGAATCATGCTCCAAACCATTACGTCTATTGATGTTATCAAGATGCCCTCAAATGAATCTAAAATCCGAAGAAGTGGGACGCCCATGGTTCCAACTACCATCAACTAGAATAGATTGCACCCCCCCCCCCTTACCATTCTATCAAAGCCTGCATCATACGGATATGATCCTCAATCTATTGACACAATAGCACTCTTGCGAGGTGCCAAGGATCAAGCCAAAGCAACGGAGAAGCCACATTATCAACTGTATGTTGAATATAAGGTTCCACACGATCACGAGCAATTAGTAAAGACCTCCTCCACTGGTGGAGGAAAACTTTCTTCAAATTGGATTGCAAGTTATGAATAATCAATAGTAAATCAAAATTAATGATATGGACCAAATCAATCCCTTAGATTGGACATATTACTATCCTATGACAAGGAGGGTACTTCATCTTGCAGAAACAAGCGCCAGCAGTGGCGGCACGCGAGCAGCAGCAGGAAGTTTTATGGTATTTTACCTGAGCTTGCAGGCTAGCTGTAGCAATATAGACCTAGCCGAGCCTATAAATTTTGGGCTAAATCACATCACGGCCCATTAAATATCATTGGGTTTTCCCTGAGCTTTGGCCGGCCCGTGAAACCCCATTTGTAGGACTCTCCACCCAATCAAGGCCCATAAGTAGATGAGCTTGGACTACACATATACCAGCTTAATGTGGCCGTGGCATTTAGAAACAGTCCACATGTAGACCATGTCACCCTTGGTACCTAAGCTTCAATCCATACGCTTTAAAAAAACGGTAGACAAGTCAGCATTCATTTCTGAACAAAGCTCTCGTGAGTACTGAGTAATTCAAAAATACTTGATTGAAGATAGTAAGATACTATGACTCAGAGGTTTCAAATTGTTTGTTGATACGGAAAAGTCAGAGAAAGCCTTTGAAATGATTTTAATATTAGACTTTGGACATGAGATAAATTAGTTAACATGAAATTGAAGTTCTTTCTTGGCCCAATTATCGATTATTGGTTTAGCTTGTATGAATCGCTGTTGATTTGATAGCAACAATGGTAGTGATTTCATTTGGGCCAAGTAATGGATCACCTGAGCAGTGGGCTGATGGGCCCAATCCATTTTCATAAACATTGGTTGGGAGTATAGGGTGTAGAAACGAAAACCTAAAACGAATGGAAATTGCAAACAATTAATCACATAATATAAGTATTTACATGGTTAAGCCAAATTACTTACGTCCATGGGGAGATGAGATATGTTTCGCTATCAACAGAAAATAGGCTTACAGCCGCTCGTCCTCACACACTCTTAGATTACAGAGAATGAAATCACTACAATTCATAGTAACATTATATAGGTACACTTTACCCAAAAAATCCATGTGGCGGAATAGAAAACATCGTACCCCCATTACCTACATCAATGGTGAGATGATATATGCTTTACTTTTAACTAAGAATAGAGTTACAGCTGCTTATCATCACACCTTTCTTAGATTATAAAGAATGAGCTCACTTCAATTCATAGTAACATCATATAGGTACACTTTATTAAAAAACCCATATAACCTTTAAAAAAAAAAATCTATGTGACAGAATAGAAGACATTGTACCCCAACATAGGGTAACCCAAGTCTTAGCTAAAGGGCCACTCATGTTTGCCAAATGAAATATGGAGACAAATTTTTATCATCAGCAATAGTAGTTTTGTTTTGTTTGTTTGTTTTTTTGGCTCAACTTGATGGTCTGGAGCTGCTAGTAGCTGAGTAGGTCCATATGTTTAATTGTTTGAGCTTGCAATAATAGTATCATATAGCGGTAGCAAACAAAATAAACTAATGAATTTGAATGTTTGCCAAATGAAATATGGGGACAAATTTTTATCATCAGCAACAGTTTTTTTTCTTTTTTGGCTCAACTTGATGGTCTGGAGCTGCAAGTAGCTGAGTAGGTCCATATGTTTAATTGTTTGAGCTTGCAATAATAGTATCATATAGCGGTAGCAATCAAAATAAACTAATGAATTTGATGTAACTTAATTGTTAGGAAATTGAATGTCTTGGACTAATGTCAAACTTTATGAAGAACCCTAATATTGAAACCTTCCCTTTGCCTCCATTTTAATCAAATTAATCTTGACCATAATTAGTTAAAATGAAATGATTCAGAATCTTAATGGGAAATGAAGAATATTAATTTTAAACATTTAAATTTGAAAAACACAGGACCAAAAAACACAGCAATATAAACAAAAATTCAATCATAAGTACCTCATGTCATCTTCATGTTATCTATCTAATCTTGGAGTTCCTTTCCATAAAAGAATCCTTTTGAAATTTAATCATATGGGTTTACAAAGGAAAAGGGCTTTAAAAAGCCCAAGACCCCAAAACCAGAGGGCAGAGGTCCACAAGGCAACAAAAACCAAAACTTAACAAACAAGTAGCACAACAGGAGCATTCACACCCCCATTTATCATTAAGTCAATAGTTCTGAAAAGATCTCTTCCCCCTGAGGGTAATGGAATGAAACCGGTTTATCACATCTGTAGTAATATCATGGATTATAGAAGAGGATCTGGACCGCTCCTTGTTTCGGAACATCCTTAAATTTCTCTCCATCAACAAATGAGCTATAGTAGCACAGAAGGCCATCTTGTCAATGCTTCCCACTTGGTCACAACCAAACTCCTTAGGGTTGCATTAATAAATACAATTCTTTTAAGATCTTCTTTGAAATTGTTATTGTTACGATTATTTATGGTTGATTCTCTAATTTTTTTTTTTTTTTTGGGTAGAAAAAGTACTTCTCTATTCAGTACTACGGATTACACTCCTGTCCACTGTGATACAAGCAACAGATAAACAGGGATAGGAATTGGGCCAAACTGTCCTATCCGTGATGGACAGCACCCTCCTGACAAGGGAATCTGCAACAGAGTTGGCAGCCCTTGGAATAAAAACAAAATTACATTCTTCTAAATAAGTGGCCACATGCTAATATCCTCAATAATAGGTCTTACAAGAAGTGTGGACCCTTTTGCAGGCGACCTAAAGTAGGAAATAATCTCTTGATTGTCGCTCTCCACCAACAGCTTATCTATCCCATCGGCCAAGGCTGCCAAAAGACCCTCTCGTATAGCTATCGCCTCTCCTACTGAAATCTCATTAAATTGTTTAAGATCAGACACAGCCACACGAGGATTTCCTAAATAATCTCTTATTAGGAAACCCACTCCGCTCAGAACTCCATTACTGCTACGAGATGCATCATAGTTCAATTTAAGATAGCCACGAGATGGAGCGGACCAACCTGTTGGACCAGCAACAACAGATGAATTAGGAGATTGAACTCCACCCTTCCTCGCCAATAGAAATTCTGAACATGCCTTCTACACAGTCAATATCACTTCCTTGGTGTCCACACAGTTCTTGAGAAGATAAGATCATTCCTAGCAGTCCACAAATACCAGCAAATAAAAGAACATAAAGAGGCAAAATTTCTAGCAGCCTCCTTACCTCTACCTGCAAAGTGTGACCACTCCTGAACCCAAAGGTGAACTTTAGCCTCCTCTTCAACTGGAACATGATAAGAAAGCTGACAACCAAACCAAACCGCCTTTGCAAATGCACATTTTAACAAGATGTGATCATTAGTCTCCACTTGTGCTCCACATCGCTGGCAGGAAGAGTCAATTGGGATATGTCTTTGATGAAGAGCAATGGCTGATGCAAGACCTCCTACACATGTCCTCCATAGAAAGTGCTTAATTTTTGGAAGGGTATTACACTTCCAAATTGCTTTCCAAACAGGTGTAGATACTTCCTCTCAGCAGTGAATTTTGGCTGTTGAAGGTTGCAATTTTTCTTGGTCAAGCCATTTATTGCATAAAAGGTGATATGCACTCTTAACAGATCACACCCCATATTTGGAAGCTCCCCATACCATCTAATCCGCTGTTTCAAATAAACCAAGGGGTATCTTATAAATGGTTGTTGCATCAGTTGGATGAAAAAACCGATCGAATCCGCCCTCCACCTTTTATTCTTTGGGTCGATAAGGTCGTTGACTATATGGAAGGGACACGGTTTTAAAGGTTGAAATCGTATCTTCCAAGTTGGTGAAGACAGCACCCAGTTATCCGATCAGATTTGTATTTTCTCTCCATTGCCCACCTTCCATATTAGGCATGCCTTAAGAACAGAGAAACCTTCGATTATACTTCTCCATGCCTACGATGGATTGGCCCCCAATGATGCCTTTAGGAACTCCTTATTAGGAAAGTATATGGCCTTCATAAATCGCACCCACATGGAGTTCGGTTGACTCCAGATTTTCCACACCACCTTAGAAAGTAATGCCTTGTTGTGCAGAGCTGGATCTCTAAACCCCAAGCCTCTCCTCTCTTTGGATTGACATAGTCGCAACCAAGAAATCCAATGTATCTTCCGCTCCTCTGATCCATCTCCCCAAAAAAAAATGCATAGCTGCCTTTTTTAGGTGATTATGATGAGACATGGGAAGTTTGAAATGCGAACAAGCATAACCTGATAATGAGAAAGCAACTGACTTGAGAAGGGTTTCCTTTCCCGCATGAGAAAGCAGTCTGTGTTTCCACCCACTTAATTTCCTCCCTGCATTATCAAATATATCGTTGAACAACTGAGTTTTTGATACCCCAAAATCCGTTGGTAGTCCTAAATACTTGGCCAGACTAGCCCCATAGGAACCTTTAGTAGTCTTGAGAACCAACGCCTGAACTACATTGGTACATTAGGATTAAAAGAGAGGGTCAACTTCTTCAAGTTAATGGCCCGACCACTAGCTTTACAATGCATATCTAAACAATCTTTTAAATGGCACATTTCATTCAACTTCAATTCTGAAAATAACAGACAGTCATCTGCAAAAAGAAGGTGAGAGATAACATTTGTTCGATTCCTGACCCGCACCCCTATGATTTGACCAACATCTTTAGCCAAGGAGATGACACTACTTAGGGCCTGTGAGCAGATTATGAACAGAGCTGGAGACAGTGGGTCACCTTGGCATATTCCCCTCGTAGGAGTAATACTATCTTGAATACCACCATTAATAACTAGGTTATAAGTCACTAACTTTAGGCACACCATCACCATATTAATCCACTGAGAAGAGAAACCAAATTGATGGAGAAGTTTATCAATAAATTCCCATTCCACCATATCATATGCCTTGCACATATCCAGCTTTAACGCCACAAAGCGTTGTTTCCCTTTCTTCTTATGGTTAATGTAGTTGAACAGTTCATGGGCAAAAAAAACATTATCTAAGATAGATCTTCCTGGGATGAAAGCCGACTACGTCGGTGGGGTAATAAGATCCAGAATCTCCTTCAACCTATTAGCCATTATCTTTGTAATGATCTTAACCACCACTGCACACAATGATATAGGCCTATATTAATATGCACTCTCAGGATTAGCAGTTTTGGGAACAAGACAAAGTAATGTAGCATTACAATCTATAGGGAGTGTCCCAGTATCAAAAAAATTAGATACAAAAGAGAAAAGATCCCCTTGGGTAAAGTCCCAATATTTTTGAAAAAATGCTGGGGGGATGACCATCGGGTCCTGGAGCTTTAAGGGGTGCCATAGCATTAAGGGGCAAGTCTATCTCATCCATAGTGGGAGGAGCACATAAACATGCATTCATATCATCAGTTACCTGCGATTGGACAGCAGCCAAGACAGAATGAAGTGTCGTATCATCAATGCCTTTAGAGCGATAGATCTGGTTATAACAATAATGCATCTCCTTGTAGACCTCTTGTTTTGATTCAGTTCATGTACCATCAGAATATTTCAGGTGAAGAATTCTATTCTGGCGCCATCTTTGAATAGTTGACTTATGGAAAAATCTTGTGTTTTGGTTGCCTTCCTGTAACCAAGAGATTCTGGACTTTTGCCTCCACATTTCCTCCTCCTTTTCCAATTCCTCATTTAGAAGGGTTAAAAGTTCATCTTCCTTTTCCTGTGTATCATCAGCCACTGGTCTCCCTTGAAGAAATAATAATTCTCGCTACAGGATTTTTATTTTTGTTTGAACAGTGCCAAAAACCTCCTTATTCCATCGTTGAAAGACAAGCTTACAGTTATGCATCTTCTGATATAACACAGGAACTCCCTCCCTAAAAGTATGGGAAGACCAAGCCTCTTTAGCTGTCTGTTTACACGAAGGATGGCAAAACCACATAGACTCAAACCTAAATGGCATGTTCCCTTTAAATTTGCCTCCATAAGTATCTATTAGGAGAGGTGAATGATCTGAATTCAGGGCAGAATTAACCAGGACATCAGCATCTGGGAAAGAAATTTTCCATGCTTCATTCGAGAGAGCTCGATCCGGTTTACCACAAATATTCGCAACCCCCTTACGCTTATTACTCCATGTAAAGGTTGGTCCATGTGATCTCAAATCCATCAATACACATGAGTCTAGCAATTGACGGAATTGGGCATTATCTCTTGACCCTGTAGAGTTTCCTCCATCTTTCTCATGCCAAGCCAGATAAGAATTAAAGTCCCCATAACAGATCCAATTTGAGGTTCTGCCCAATCCAATTTGAAAGATTTGATCCCATACCTGATGTCGTCTGGCATTGACAGGGTCACCATATATTGATGTCATAAAGAAAGAATACACATTCTCCATTGTAACATTGGAATCGATAACATGATGATTCAAATACAGAACATTAATCTTAATATGCTGCCGCCATAACAATGCCAAACCACCATCCAGTTCGTCTGAATCAATTGAGAAAGAATAATCCATATGCAGACGTCGTCTTAGATACTCCACCCTATCTTCTTGCATTTAGTCTCAATGAGGAAAATAATATCAGGTTTTTCCATACGAGAGAGGTGATGTAAACTACGAATTGTCATGGTCCTCCCCAAACCCTGACAATTCCAAGTGAGGATCCTCATTGGCTCCTGTGGAGCTGAGCTTCCCCAGCCTCCACGGGTGTAGCATTTAAATGCTCCATTGAATCAAAATTGAGCGACATAGACACATAATCATCAGAACTTTCCAGTCGTGGTCGCTTCTGCTTCTCCTTAGTTGGCTCATGGGTTTGGGTTGAAAAATGAGTAGGGTTCGTGACATAGCCTACAGAGGTGACACATTCAAATTCAGTTGTATCCATTGGACTTTTAAGATGAGGTGGCAGGTTTTGATTAGTGGGTTGGGTAACGACTATATGGTTTTGAATAAGATTTGGATTTGAGGCAAAGGTAGATGGGAGAGATTCATTGCATAGTGAAAGGGGTCGGTTAGGGGTAGGCGATGGCAATGGAACAACTTGAGGGTGAGATAGAGAAACCGCTGATAAATGGGGAAGTAGGTTGACCAAAAGGTTAGAAACGTTAGGGGAATTTAGGAGTGAATGGTCACGCATATGAGGTGGTAATTCCATAGTGGATAGGTACTAGAAACCACTTCTCTGCTGGGAGAGGTTAGTGGGGTCTTGAGGTGATGTAGGATCATGGGAGAATGGACCAGATAATGGGGTAGTTAAAGGGTTACCTAGGCCCACCCCAGGGTATCCACGTGGAGAAGCAGTTACAACTGCTAGTGTACGAATTGACAATGGAGCATCTCTCTCCTCTCCGGTCTGATTTCGACACCCAACTTGTCCCACCAATGGAGTTTGTGGACTTGCAAATGGTAAAACAGCCTACTGATGTTGGGGTAATGATTCCTTTCCAGAGCTTGTTGCAGCAAAATTTTCATTGGACAGAACCTTTGAAGGCATTTTTTCCAGTTGATGAGTATCTGGCACTGTCGCTTAGATATGTTCACCAAACTAGAAGCTGGGAAAATTTTGACAAAGGGAGGCCTTAGCACAACCATTTTCCTTTGAGTGGGAAGTCTCAGCATCAAAAAAACCCACACAACGCTTGACCTCATGGTCTAGCATTCCACAATAGTAACAAAAATTGGGAAGCCACTCATATTTAACCGAAGCTAAGGTGCAGCCACGGGACTTTCTCTTAATAGGAATAGAGATACGAAGTGGTTTAGCAATGTCAATAGTAACTCTGCACCGTATGAACCTCATACGTAGCCCAAACTGGACACCTTGGAATAGGGTGACCGGCTATGGGTTCCCAACCTTTGCAACCATCTGTGCGGCCAGGTCCAAATGAAACAGTTCCTGAGGAACATCATGTATCTAAATCTAGAATTCAATCCTGTTAAACAACCAGTCTTCCTCCTGTCTCCATTTTTCCAGTATTAATAAGTTACCACCAACTGCCCAAGGGCCCTCCTCCAACACATTCGTATAGTCTAGTTGATGGTGGAACTGAAAGAGATATCAATCATCTTGCATCGGTGAAATCTCCACTGGAAACTTCAGATTCCAAGCCCTTGGCAATGCCTCCATAATTGCTTGCCTATGATGAGGTTTACACAAAAGAACTTTGCTGACTAGGCTGAGTTCCCACTTATGGGTTAAGATGTCATCGAGGTCGTCCTCAATAGAAAGGGCATCATCATCATCATCCTCTAAAGGAGTATCATTGGGTAAAGGATGAGTATTCTCATACCGTAAAGGTGACGCAGGCACTGAAGATTGATGTGTGGAAGAGGAGGGAATAGTTGAATTTGTGTAGCGTGGCAGTAGAGGAGTTTGGTGGTTGATATGTAAGGCTGGGTTTGTCTAAGATTCATGGTCCTGGGATCGGTTGTGTTGTTGATCTGGGTTTCCATCCATGGATAAAGCAATCAAAACGATAAAGACCAAGTTACAGTGAAGGAAGGTTAAATGGTAGAAGCAGACAAAGAAATAAGAAGACTCAGGTTGATGGAGAGGGAGGAAATGGAGCAAAAACACGCACAGAGGAGAAGAGAGATACACGCACAGAGGCCGAGAACTAAGAACCCCTTTCGAGCCGGTAGACGATTCACTCCGGATTTTGGGTATAACTTTACTTCCTATTCAAAATCGATTGCTTCGGATATGCCGATAAGGCATCCTTGATTCTCTAATTAAATCATAGGATACCTCATGTCATGCATCTAATATTATTTTTTTTGGGGGGGGGGTTCATGGAGACCCATAAAAGGGTCATTTTGAATTATAATCTTATGGGCTTACACTAAGGGAGTGGATTCCCTAAAAGACAGTGTGGCTCAATGTCAGTGTCAATGCCAATGCGGGGATCAATGGAAACATGTGCAGAAATATCAATAAGGATGGAAATTTTCTTTTTCATGAGGGTCGGTGGTCATTTTGCGACCATGTTACCTTTCTCAAGCTTCTTTTTCTCTTACATTAATTATTAACTTTAATGAAGTAAAGAAAAAATTATGCAACTCTTTTAAGTTCTTCTTTGAATTATTATTGTTACGGTTACTTATGGTAGTTGATTCTCTAAATCATAGGGGGTCCATCAACATATGGCATGTACTTTATTATAGTGAGACATGTCGAAAATTATAGAGTCAAGAGCAGCATCCGCATGCTCAAGATTAATTGAAATAAATGGATCTAAATGTATTGAAATCAATTAGAACTTGATGGCCAATGTAAGAGAAATTAAAAAAGTAGACGAGGAGAACGAATGTAATGCATGGATGGAGAGAGAGAGAGAGAGAGGCATGGTTTGTGGTTAAATTGTACGTTACATGTTCATTTTAATCTACGCGTGAACAAACTCATTCAATCTTTAAAAGAATTGCGTCATCTGGCAGGCACTATTATAACCTTCACGGTACGCCCTTTTCCCTTGATTTCTTTCTATAGATATGATGTTCAAGGAAGCCAAACCAAGTCATTCTCAAATCAATCTCTCTCTCTCTCTCTCTCTCTCTCTCTCTCTCTGTGTCTGTATGTGTGTGGATTAAACCACAGTGTTGTTATGAATAGGAACTAGCTAGAAAGAGACAGAGGATGGCACCGGTGATGCTGTTGACAGAAGATAGAGAGCACAGATGATGAACTGCATGAAGTCTGCATCTCACTCCTTTGTGCTCTCTGCTCTTCTGTCATCACCTTCAGCCTCTATTTCTCACCACCACCACTCCAACCGCTTACACACACACACACACACAATCAATCTCTCTCTCTCTCTCTCTCTCTCTCTCTCTCTATATATATATATATATATATATCATATTGGGGGTCAGACACCTCCCAATGCAACTAGCGTCTGGTTGGACTGGAGATAAGATGAAGATGTTCATCTTGAACATGTATGATCCTTTAACATCTCTCCATTTTGCATCCAGAAATACTCATCTGTCCTCTAAATGATAATGGATGGATTAGGCATCAACCACTCACCCTTGCATCCAGCATTCACATACGTGTAGCATGGCTAGGATCGTCTAAATTAAATCATGCCCGTATCCCTCCCCTGAAAGTAACCAGCCCATCCCATTTCACACTGTCCATGCATGGGGTGTGGGACTATGGATGGTATGAGATGGAGTGGGGTGGTTACCTATAGGGTGAGAGGAACCTTTCTCGAATCGAGTATGGAATCACATCAATTCCATCGGGCATGGATTACTTCGCAAACGCAAGCCCTAAAGCCCCTAATTTTGTTTCCTAAACTGTTGACCAGAAAATTTACTATAGTAGTAGAGCTTCTGATAGCTACTTGATAGCGAGTGCATGCACTAGCACCTGCCGTCAATGGGAGGGTGCATGCAAGCATCTTTAAGGTGGGATAGCATAGTCTTTTTAAACCCTCTATGTCTTGAATAAAGTTTTTTCGTCCTTTTTTATTTTTATATAGGTAAAATTATTAGGTCTCTGATAATTGTTATGAACTTAATATCTAAATTGGTTTTCGAAATCTTTTTTATTTTTTTTGTGTGTGAGTAAATAATTACATCAAACATGGGAGAAAGGAAAATGGGAAGTGTTCTCTATGGTGGAGTATGGTTCTTATGTGTGCACAAGGGCCCATGAGAGTGCATGGAAGCATCCACAGAAGCGTCTTTTCCATTTCATGGGGTCTAACTGGTCATTTAGTCCCCCATGTGTCTAGGCACAGGGGCCTCCACAGAAAACATTATCCAACTTTAACCGTTGGTTTCTGAAATTATTCCACCCATTGTCAATTTAGATCTTCCTAAATGATTCCCCCTCCCACTCCCTCTCACCCTCACCCTCACCCTCCCCTTTTCTGATTTTCCCATCTTAATTTTCACTAGTGCATTTGATGGTACTTTTGATGTTTCGAGTTGGGCTTATGGTATACTCTTTAGGGAGAAGTTTGTTTTGATATATGCAAACTACATGATGACAGGAAAAAATGTTGAGGTAAATACCAGAAGCCTTCTCCAATGTCTAAAGCAAGAAAAATAAAAATGATGGGACATGTCTGAGTGGTTAAGAAATTTTGCATAACCTAATTGTGAATGTTAGCACTAGTTCGTGACCTTGGAGTTTAGTCCCATTATTTTATGTCTATAAGTCTCTTTTTTTGGTTTATTTTTTGCTCCAGCTTTCTAATGAAATTGTGTTTTTTGTTTATGCAATTCGATTACATTGTCATGCACAAGAAAACTGAAATCTATGACAAAGGAATTTCGGTGGATTTTTTAAAACATTTTTAGTTAATGTGTTTTCTCTTTTTCATTAAATTAAAATAAAATAAATAAATAAACTAAAGCTGCTGGATAATGAAAACTGAATCCTCGCAAAAACAATATTAACTAATGGAGCCCATGTTTGAGGTGGATCGATATAGAGAGCGTTCTCCAAGTAGACTTTCGTTTTGCAGACATAATAAGTAATACACCAAGATCCTTTATTCACATGTCAAGCTTTTTCCTAATTGGAGTTAAGTGGGTAACATGAAAAAATGAATATAATTAAAAAAATATAGGGATGAACGTATATAAATTGGGGCATTTGAATGAATTGAAACTAAAGATTGACACATGGCCAATTCAAACCACTTTCTTGATATCCAACGGTCAAAGTCATGGTTTAAGTAATAGGTATCATTATCAGTGTCAGACAATACAGATACAATACTGTAATGAATCTACCCGTATTGGGTTGAAATGTTTGTCAACTTCACTTTTTGATATCAGACCCATATCGGCCACCATATCAGTCGGAAAATTTTTTAAAATCAAAGTGGGAGAAAAATAATAATTTTGTGAAATATCGAACAAAATAAAAAAAAATAATGATAATCAACAAGTTTTTTTTTTTTTTTTAATATAGAAATTGGGCTTCAAGAACATGAAAGAATTCAAAATTTAGTCAACCATGCATATTTACTCCCTCAACATAATTTACATGTATGTCTTATTTTTTTTTTTTCTATCAGTTAAACCTTTAAAAAAGAAAAAACGTAATCTCGATTATTACTTTATTATTTTTTATTATTTAAAATTATAAAATAAAATTATTATCTACCATAAAAAAAAAATTACATATTTTTTTGCCAAAATCCCATTAACATTTGTAGATCTAATTATTCTCTACAACCCCCTTGAATCACGGCTTTCCTTTTGTGCCAATAGGCTCCGGTGATGGATCTCTTGAGGGAGAGATGAAGTTCGATGAAATATGATCGCCTTAGCCAACCTTTGGGGGGAATGATGAAAGCTGCTCCTTGCTCTTCTTTTGGCATCGAGACTTCTACTACTTTATGTGGTGGTGTGACCCGGATGGTTTTACGACTAGAAGGTACTCTTCAGTCTTAGTAGCCTTCGGCTTGATTAGTTGATGAGGAAATTTAAAAGGATGATTTTTTACTTTGAAGCTTTAACTACTTTCACCATGTTTCTACTCTTACTACTTCCATCTTAATTTTATTTCCATCAATATATATTACCTTGTCTAGATTTTCAGTTTTCCAAAACATTTTAAGCTGCAGCGTGATGAAGAGATTCAACATCATCACCACCTTCACGTTCTATCTCATTTTCTGATCTCTAAAGGAATTTTGTATCCAATTTCCTCTTACACAGGAATGCAACAAGCAAAGCAAGTTGGAGAAGTACATGATCCAAGATACTAATGTATCATCTAAGCTGGGTGCTGGTGGTCCTATCCATTTTCACAGATATTGGTTAGGAGATAGGGTAGCCCAAGTCTTAGTTAAATCTAGGTGTGTCACCAACTGTTGTTAGGATTTTTATGTGGGCTTAATTGATACCGATTGATTCATTGGGTCTAACCAGTTATAGTCTCACTCTGATTAAGAAACTCCTAACTCTTTCCATTGTGGGAGTAGAATAGGGTTTTAGGGAAATAGAATACCGATGGTCCCTGCAGCCATTACTTAGCTTTCTCACAAGAGCAAGTGCATAAAAAAATAGCAAACCCTAGAGTAAGAGGTTGCAGAAGATCTCAATGGAGGGACTTTATTTACGTAGTTCTTCATTGGCGTCTTCATGAGAATAATCTTCAAGCACATGGGACAGAGGTTCTTGATCAATACTCATGGAGATTCTAAACTTACACATAGGTATTCCTCTACTCCCATTGATTATCATAGACGGAGCAAATCTATATGTTTGTGTGTTCTAAGATCTTAAAAATCATTGATCTTAGTTTAGGGACTATGTCCATGATTTATCTCTTTTATGATTTTTGTATTCTAAAAACTATAGGGTTGTTCATATGATTTTATAGAACAGAATCCCTGACAACTGTTATTGACTTTAAGATGGATGAATCTTGATGGATCCATGTGATATGTTAGGAACTGATACTTTTCGTTGTATATCAAATTTCAACTTGAAACATGCATAAAATTGATAAAAAAAAAAGTGTGCCTCTAGTTAAAACAAAAATTATAATAGTGCAATTTTCCTATTATAAAATCTTGTTAAGGTTAACCGAAAAATAAAAACCAAAAAAAAAAATTAATTAAGTGTATCAAATTCATGCCACTTTGAACCTTTTTCGATTTACCAAAAAAGAAAAAAAAATTATTTTCAAAGCAAATTTTCTATTTTCGGCTGAAATTTCATTAATGAGGTGGGATAGACCAAAAAAGAAAAATTAATAGGTATATGATGCTCTAAATAAATGTGAAAGTCGTCATCCACTTTTCAAGAGTCATTATTACTTCTCATGATATACGAAGTCAATAATACCTTCCCACAGTTCTCTATGGAAAATAATCCTCTGTTTTTCTCATCCCTGTTTTTCCTTGTTTTGCTATCTGCAGAACACGACAGGTGGACAATTTTAAGACCAACGCACCGGATGTAATAATCCTCCCCAACCTTGACCGTTGGATCCTCTGTTGTCCACGTGTCGTGTTCTACAGGTAGCAAAACAAAGAAAAATAGGGATGAGAAAAACAGAGGATTTTGATCCGTTCTCTATGGCTTGTACTCTCTGCACCCTATTTCAAATCCGGTGACCGTGGGGTGAGAGAAAACTAAGTCCATAAATAAAAATAAAAATAAAAATAAAAATATATTTTCTCTAACCTTGTGGTAAAGAGAGAATAATTTCATCTGCATGATCTGACCGTCTAAAATAAAGGATATTTTGGACCTTAACAATATGAGGCGACGTTAACGGTTGCTTTCACTCTTCTCAGCACCAAACCACCATCACATTCTGAAAAAAAAAAAAAAAAGTTAATTAAGTGTATCAAATTCATGCCACTTTGAACTTTTTTCGATTTATCAAAAAAGAAAAAAAATCATTTTCAAAGCAACTTTTCTATTTTCGGCTGAAATTTCATTAATGAGGTGGGATAAACCAACAAAAAAAAATTAATAGGTATATGATGTTCTAAATAAATGTGAAAGTTGTCATCCACTTTTCAAGAGTCATATTACTTCTCATGATATACGAAGTCAATAATACCTTCCCACAGTTCTCTATGGCTTGTACTCTCTGCACCCTATTTCAAATCCGGTAACTGTGGGGTGAAAGAAAACTAAGTCCATAAATAAAAATAAAAATATATTTTCTCTAACCTTGTGGTAAAGAGAGAATAATTTCATCTGCATGATCTGACCCTCTAAAATAAAGGATATTTTGGACCTTAACAATAAGAGGCGACGTTAACGGTTGCTTTCACTCTTCTCAGCACCAAACCACCATCACATTCTAAAAAAAAAAAAAAAACCATCATCATCTTCAGAAAATCTTTAAAACTTGTATTGATGGTTGTGTCGATCACTATTGATACTCAAAACTATATAAATTAGGTTATATAAGACCGAAGGATCAAACTTTAATCATTCATAAATTGAAAAAAAAAAAGGGATAATATACAGTACTATCCCCTGGAGAATGCCACAATTATAAGAACATCCCCTCTGTTTCACTAAATTAGACTCAAACCCCCTATCGTCAGACACTGTTAAGTCATGAATTAAAATGATCGTTATACCCTTTTTACCAAAACTTATTTTAACCCAATTCCTCTTCATCCCTATTTATTCTCACCTTCACCGAGACATCAAAGGCAGAGAGAGAAGGATGCAATTTGCGGCACAAAGCCACTGTCGGTGGCATTCTTCAATGATATCCAGTTAATTGCTTGCACCGGACATCGAGTGGTGGTTCCATGGCCCGCTGTCAAACCAACATTCTCTCTGGTTGTCGAGAACTCGAATCCTTGCATGTCAGAGGTTGCTGGGATGTGAAACTTGTTGACAAATTCTTAGATGAGAAGTGCTCTGGGTTGAAGGTTCTGGGCCCTTCAGTCATGGATAATTACTATCAGAATTACTGTGATGATTTTTCAGATTACTCGGATTCTTCGAGTTACTTTGCCTGGATGTTTAGTACTCATCTGTATGATGGTGAGAGCTCTGATGGGATTTGGGACAATGAGCAGAGGCTTGAAGAGTTGGAGCTGAGGTTCTATGAAGGGTTTGATGAGGAAGACGATGATGATTTTGGGGAGTTTGAGTAGTCCTTGTATCCATTACTTTCAGGTTGTAAGAGTGTTTGATGTTTGGGTCTGGAAACTGGATCAATAGGTTTTACCTAAGCTTTTTACTGGTGTTGTTACTACTGTTTTGGATGCCACCCTTGGCATGGAAATTGGAATGGAAGGTTTCGTAGGCTTTGGGGATTTGTATATGGTTCCTAGAACAATGAAATTTGTGGGGTTTATATCTTTTTTTCATTCCTTGAAAACAATGACAACGTCCATTTTCCTATCTCCATGGATGATTGTTCCCCTGTTTGCAATTGCCTTAGCCTTACCGATTAGACAAAAAGTAAATTAGTTTAGTTTTGGTGGAGCATAAGCAATAGTCAGTCACTGCGAGGTCCTCCAGGGTGCCATCCATTGTCATCCATCGCCACCGTTGCTGCTCTGAACGATCATCGGTGGATAGGTAAATTAGGTCTTAAAATGGAGATCAAATTGATTTGGGTGAAAAAAATTATTACAAAGGTATTTTAGGTACTTCATATTTAATAATGATATTTTGGTATTTAAAAAACAAATATAGTTGTTGATATTAGCATGTAAGGTATATTCCTTAACCGTGACTGACGGTAAGGGTTCTGAGTCTAATTTGGTGAAACAGAAAGGTATTCTTATAATTGTGGTTCTGAGTCTAATTTGGTGAAACAGAAAGGTATTCTTATAATTGTGATATTCTTCAAGAGATGACACTGTAAATTACCAAAATATATATATATATATATATATTCACTTTCCAATCGATACTTCTTATTTGTATTAATATCATATCAATATTTGATACCACCAATCTCAAGACCATGTGTATATTAATGATAATACCCTCGAGACGACCAATATAATAATGATAATACCCCAAGGAAAGTTGGTCCATTAGTGATTTGTAGTTGATAAAGAATAAAGTGCCTCAGATAGAGTAACATGGATTTGATATGACTATTTCCACTCCAAATGATGTTGGGACACCTTCCTTTTATATATATATTTATTTATTGATACCGATACCTAGGTACCTTAACATGGTTGGGCCGTTGGGGTGGTGGGGGTGTGTCTTTGGTCTGGAGTGTGACTCTGGAGGTGCAAGTAACTGAGTAGGTCCGTATGTTTAAGCCTTTATTAATAATAGCATAGCGGCAGCAAACAAAATAGAACTACTGACTTTGTCTCAAGTCTCAAGGGAATTGAATGTCCTAAATTGGCCCAACGATGGCATGGAGCCTACCCCTCTTGTCCCATCTTATTAATGCTTCCCTTCACCACTCAACCAAATATAATTCGCTCTCAGTACATGTCTCAATTATCTCAATTCTTTTTAACATCTTTTAGAAACTGTTTTTAATCTTTAAAATTATTAATTATCTTGTCTTTTATCATTATAATCAAAGAAATTATGTTCTAAATTATATAAATTCAATCTGACTTGAGAAATAAAATACTGATACAATGTTTTTTTTTTTTTTTTTTTTTTAATCTTCACGACGGGTATGTGCATCCAGCTAAAGGCCTGACTAATCTCATGGATTCATATTGACCCTATAACCACATGGACTAGGTGGATTGAATGTTAAATAAAAACCATTCAATTTTCACTGAAAATAATGAAGAGCATTAAACACCCCGTGTGAGTGACCCAAGATGTACATAATAGAAGTCAAACTTAGGACGTTCGAGTTTACCGCTCGTACAAGTTCGTTGCTCACCAGCTGCTACCCTTTGGGTTCTGATACTATGCAAACAAAGTGTAAAATGATCAAAATGATCAAAATGATCAAAATTCATATCGGTGCAAGTTGAACAATGACTAAAACCTCTTGCAAAGAGAGGTGGCGATGTTTGTTTAGTCTAATCTTAAAGAGAGATGTTGGTTGGAGATGTTTGTTTAGTCTGATCTTAAAGAGAGAATGGTGGGGTGAGATGTTGGTTTAGTCTAATCTATATTGAAGAGAGAGAGGGGAAATGTTTGTTTAGTCTAACTTATATTGGGAAGAGAGAGAGAGAGAGAGATGTTTGTTTAGTCTAATCTAAATTCACATTAACACCAAAAACACTAATTTATAAACAGTAGAAAAGAACCCACCATGGCTCTGCTCCAAACAAAGTCCAAACCAAGGGGAAGAGGGTTCTTGGAAGAAAAAAAAAAAAAAACAAAGCTAAACTGCCGTCACCTCTCCCGAAAAAAGATCAAAAGAAAAAAAAAGGAAAAATCTACACTAATTTAATAGGAACCCATTGACCATCATCAGCCATCGTCGATAACATGTTATCTTCTGATCATCGCATGGAGAACCACGTGACAAGACCCCGAGCGATACGCCTTTCGGTGGTGGCGGCGACACGGTCGTCGGAGAGCAAAGGGAACCGACACAGAGGACATATCCAGTGGAGTTGATCGAACCACCCATCCAAACACACCTTATGGAACAGATGACGACATCCCAACCTCCTAACCTTCTCCCCTTTCTTGAACCCACACAAGCACACCACACAATCCGTATCAAACCCACCGCCACCGTCGGCGGCGCCTCCTTCCTCCCCACACTCAAGGTAAGAGAAGACCCGGGTGGCTTTTAGTTGCTCAGACGCGATAACTAGTCCAGCCAAGCCAGACCCAACACCAACGAGCATCCCATCACCTACCTCATCTTCCATGTCCAATTTCAAGAGTCCTACCGATTGGAGTAACCTAATAAACAAGGATCTCAGGTAGCTCACGAAGTTAGCTACAAGTACCAGAATGAGAATAGGGATTGAATCAGATGACACATCGTTCAGAGGACTATATAAACCCATTTCGACACAATATAAGGGAAGGAAGAAAATGGGTTTTTTGTGAAGAAATCTGAGATGAGAGAGAGGAATGGTGGACTGATCGATAGGGGGGAAGAGAGATTAATATAGGAATAGGATAGAGGCGGCCGCTGTTGCTGTTTACTGCTACTGTAAAGTTGTAAGGGAGAGAGAGAGCGGGGGGGCCTTGGGGTCCAAAAGCTGAGAGAGAGCCGGTGAAGAAGGAGTGAAGGACAAGTTGCAAAGTTATTAGGTTACGTGGGAAGAGGGAGAGGAGGACAAGCGGGTCCGCTTTAATTTTGTGTATGTCGGTGTGTCTTTGTGTGTATGTTGTGATATGATGTTGCAGAAACTCAGAACTGATACCTTTGTTGCTTTGTGTAGTGGATTTCTACGGTTTTCTATGGAAGCTGGAAAAAAAATCGTCCACAATTCCGATCTTGTACAATTTCATGTAATACCATCTTCAGGCGGTGACATGTGTATTGATATCAATACAATGGTCCAGATCTGATTTAAATATCTTTTCACTGATTTAATATTTTATTAGTTGTACCAGATCTGGACCATTGTATTGGTATCAATACACGTGTCACCGTCTAAAGGTGGTATTACATGAAATTATATGAGATCGGAATTGCAGACGATTTCAACTCATAGAAGCTTGATTTGGGCACCCACCCCCCTGCTTCTTGTCTTCTCTTCTCTGGGGTTTATATATACAAATATGCCATCCGAGGCAAATTACCATATTCAACTATTGTTTTTTCTTGTTCTTTTTTTTTTTTTGGGTTCTGGGGAATGGTTTCTATGGGTAGGGGGTGACTGGCCCTTGTGTCCAGAGTCTCCAGACACGTAAAGGGGGAAAGTGAAATAATTATCCACTCTTCATTAAAATTCAAAATTACACTACTGTTGATGTTTTCTTGTATATTTTTATTGGTCTACGTGCATGCATACAGGTCAGATTCTTCTCTCAGAAATATTTTTTAGCTTTTTGGACAATGCGAGTGGGATTGGATTCCTCTTCATAGAGGTCCCTATTCAGGTCTTCCTAGTCGTAGGATCAGTTTTGGGTCCCTGGCTCTATAGAGAGGAATTGAATCCACGCGAGTGTACTAATGAATACATACATCATGACATAAATACTGAGATCTACATGCTTTCTCTTCTCAGACACTCTCTTATTTACGGGTTTGTCATTCATCCCTCATATTCGTCGTAATCTACATACAGGGTGTTGTAGGGAACCCTTGCATTTTTCTATCTTTTTTAGGATTTTTGTATATCAAGCATGGTTCTAAGTATTAATATCATACCATATGTTTCGTTATCGTCAGCATCAAATACTAATATTGATCGAAAGTATCCATAAAAAGTGACTCTTTTTTAATTTACACCGATATGACCTTATACTGCCCATTTCATATCATATCGATATTGATCAATATGATTATCGATATCGAAACCTATGATGGTGATATGAAAGCATGAGCTATGATAGACCTTAGGTACAAGCATATACCAATTACCAATATTCTCGCATTAGAAGTTTGGAATACTTGGGTTTCCTCGTCAATCTTGGCATTGAAGAAACCCAACAGGCAACTACAACTTTGTCAAACTTTGTGTGCTTCTTTTGAATATTTGAGCAGTGTATCATCAAGAAAGTTAATGAGACAAACTCAATCAACAAAATACAAAAGAAGGTGAAGCACGACTTATATAAGCTAAAGTGTCAAGATGAGAGAAAATATGACAAAATGTGTGATATTATTATTTATTTTTAAAGTTACCATACTAACATCCTACTTGCGCAAGTGGAAGAACCCAAAATGATATAACCCTATGATTGAGTTTTTGAAATTCCATCATTAAAATCTCATTTCTTATTATACAAGATTCAAATTACCTTTCTCCAAATTCAATCTAGAATTCAAATGTCATGGCTTGAAAGATTCTTTTTTCACCTTAAGTAAGAAATTCGATCCAATAAAAAAATATTCAAAATTATTAACAAATAAATTCTTAAATCAAGACCAACAAAAGAGAGAAGGTGAGGCCCTCCATTATCAAACTATGAAGTCTTAAAGACTTGGGAGGGTTGGAGCTTTTCACAAACCTTTATACAAAAAGTAAGACCATGTGTGAGTGGGTCCCATATGATTCCCATACAATGTTAATTTAAATTTCCAAATTGCAGAGTAAATCTAATTCTTTTTTTTTTCCATTAAATTCCAAATTGCATTTAATTATGATTAAATGGTAAGTTGGGGAGTTTGTTAGGTGGTCCACTCTAATATAAACCACATGAGACATTTTATTGGACACTATAATTTTTGATAAACTAATAGGGATCATCTGGACAGTGCTAAATTTTGATGGGTCATCTCAAATTCTCAATCATGTGTATCTTTTTGCTCCATGTTAATATTTAAATTATTTTAGGAAAGAGAAAATTGACCTTTCAACGATTTTTGTAACCCAACATTCAAAACTTAATTTACCTTCAATAGTTCTCTCCATTGGATTGAAGCTTACTATTCCACCGAACATGGTTTAATTTAATGAAAACCCACGAAAGTGGAGCCACATCCAACAATAAAGCCCTTAAGGCAAAAGCCATCAACTTTTCAATCCCAAGGGTAGCTGAGTTGATAAGGGACCTTCGCCGCATGAAGCTTGTGGTTTTAAGTTTAATTCTTATTTTCTTGGGGTCACTCACACAGGGGTGTTTCTATGAAAGTGAAGCTACATTCAATAATAATGTCCTTATAAGCAAAAACCATTAACCTTTCAACCCCAAGGGTAGATAAGTTGGAAAGGAACTTTTGCCTCATGAAGTGTGTGGTTCTGAGTTCATTTTTTTTTTTTTTTTTTTTTT
>NC_056562.1:557796-558905 GCF_013358625.1 Macadamia integrifolia | reverse complement strand
TTACAAAGAGATTTTATTCTTGGGTTTTTCATTATAATGTTGGATTTGGTATATTTGATCTAGGCCGATTGATGGATTTGGTTTAACGGTCTAATTGAGTTGTGTGTTATTATGATTTTCTAATATGAAAGATGGGGAATCTTCAAATGGGTGAAGTTTTAAAGAAGTTGAGTCTTTTCAAGAGAGTGGAAAAGTGTAGAGTCATCTAACCTGTGGAGTTTTCTAATTATGGAAGAGGGAGTCTTATAAAATAAGAGTGGTGTCTATTGTAATGAAATGATTGTATTCTTCTCTTTATCCTAATAGAAGTTTGGTCTCACTCAGTTGGCATAGAAAGTATCGTCAAACCACATGAATCTCGTGTCACTTCTGTAAGTGTATACAACATTGTGTATTGTATATGTTTTCTGTGTATTGATCACGCCTTAAAGCAAAACGTTTGGCTTCCCTTCTATCTCTTGATTTGTTAAATTTCTTATTTTATATGTCTCGTGCACTAGGTGCATCCTTTTTATCTGCCCCACCCATCACCTTGGTTCTAAAATTATTCTTCTGTGTCACTTCTGTAAGTGTATACAACATTGTGTATTGTATATGTTTTCTGTGTATTGATCACGCCTTAAAGCAAAACGTTTGGCTTCCCTTCTATCTCTTGATTTGTTAAATTTCTTATTTTATATGTCTCGTGCACTAGGTGCATCCTTTTTATCTGCCCCACCCATCACCTTGGTTCTAAAATTATTCTTCTGTGTCACTTCTGTAAGTGTATACAACATTGTGTATTGTATATGTTTTCTGTGTATTGATCACGCCTTAAAGCAAAACGTTTGGCTTCCCTTCTATCTCTTGATTTGTTAAATTTCTTATTTTATATGTCTCGTGCACTAGGTGCATCCTTTTTATCTGCCCCACCCATCACCTTGGTTCTAAAATTATTCTTCTCCATTGTTGTTGAATTGCGAGGTTTTATTACTTATGGCTTACCGTGAGAATGACCAACCAATATTAGATATAACTGGTTTTCCACGAAATCTATTTCAGTTGATCGTAAGATGTTGATGGCCTAAGGTAGAGTGCACTCAATGGACTAGGTCCCCCCCCCCCCCCCC